>NW_022436973.1:910542-1195482 GCF_009761245.1 Sapajus apella | reverse complement strand
TGTGTGTGTGTGTGTGTGTGTGTGTGTGTGTGTGTGTGTGTGTGTGTATGTATAGGAATGTGTGTGAGTGTGTGTTTATACACATATACTTTCTTGTAAATGTGTATCCCTATATTGTAAGTGCCTTTGTTTATAAATGTATATCCCTTGGCACTTACAATATAAGGATACACATCTATAAAGAAATAAGTAATAATTATGAACTGTGATCCATGTTATTAAAAAATGGGAAGCAATAGCAGAGACAGTGGTGAGTGGGCAAAGTCCTAAATGGAGGCTGTTAGGCAGGGCTCTTCTGAGGTGTTAGCATGCACATCGATACCTATAGTAGGAGAATGAGTTGAACAAGGAAGATGAAGTGGAAGAGCTTTCCGACAATTAGGAATTCTGCATGCAACAAGCTTTAAACAGGGGCCCTGGTATGATGGAGGACAGAAAAAGAAGGCCAGTGAAGGCAGGTGCGGTGGCTCGTGCCTATAATCCCAGCACTTTGGGAGGCCAAGGAGGGGGATCAAGAGATCGAGATCATCCTGGCCAACATGGTGAAACCCTGTCTCTACCAAAAATACAAAAAACATAGCTGGGCGTGGTGGCATGTGCCTATCATCTCAGCTACTTGGGAGGCTGAGGCAGGAGAATCACTTGAACCTGGGAGACGGAAGTTGCAGTGAACTGAGATCATGCCACCGCACTCCAGCCTGGCGACAGAGTGGGCTCCATTTCAAAAATAGAAAAAAAAGAAGGCCAGTGAAACCAGAGGAAAAAAAGAGAATGGAAGGTGGGACTCTTTCAGATCCAAGGTAGCAGTTTGAATTTTATGTGAAATGCAATAGCTCTAAAAGTTAGGTAATAAAACTATGAGAGACATTAAAGAAAACCTAAATAAATATCCAGAGATTGAATATCATAAAGATGTCAATTACCCACATACTGTTCTACACATATAAGGCGATTCTAATAAAAACAACAACAGATGTTTTCATTAAACTTGATAAGTAGATACTAAAATGAAAGAGCCAGCGGCAAGAATAACCAAGATATTGCTGAAGAAGTATGAGGAGGGGGCCGGGCGCGGTGGCTCAAGCCTGTAATCCCAGCACTTTGGGAGGCTGAGGCGGGTGGATCACGAGGTCAAGAGATCGAGACCATCCTGGTCAACATGGTGAAACCCCGTCTCTATTAAAAAATACAAAAAATTAGCTGGGCATGGTGGCGCGTGCCTGTAATCCCAGCTACTCAGGAGGCTGAGGCAGGAGAATTGCCTGAACCCAGGAGGCGGAGGTTGCGGTGAGCCGAGATCGCGCCATTGCACTCCAGCCTGGGTAACATGAGTGAAACTCCATCTCAAAAAAAAAAAAAAGAAGTATGAGGAGGAGGAATTTTCTCTACCAGAGATCAGGATACTGTGAAGCTGTAATAAATATGACTGTGCATGGTTATGGTGTATGGAGGCCAGTGGAATAGAAAGCTCAAAAAAAAATTCGTGCGTATAAGAAATTTTGACATAAGTCAGATATGGCCTGATAGGGCAGGGAAGAGGAGACTATTAAAAGGACTTGGATAAACTGTGTATCAATGTAAGAAAAAAATGAATTTTTCACTCCATCTCCCCACCTATGCAAAAATTAATTGCAGATAGATCAAGAGCTTAAATTTCAGAAGCAAAACTATGCAATTTTTTGCAGAAATATAGGGGATCATCTTTCTCACCTTGGTTTAGGGAAAAATTTCTTAAGGACACAAAATGTGTTAATTATATAAACAAAGACTGATAAAATTGGCTATAATTAGGGACTTTTGTTTTTAAAAGATACCTTAGAAGTAAAAATGGCAAATTACATTTGCAACTGGCAAAATATTACAGAAAGTGTATTTTAAAACTGATACATATCCATAAAGGAAAGAGTATGTAACCCAGTAGAAAAGTAGGCAAAATAAATATACCACAGAAAATGAAATACAATATTCAACCTTATTAATAATTGAGGGACTACAAAGCAAGACAAGATGCCATTTTATATTTATTTAACTAGTTAAAATGAAGAATCTTGACAATGCCAAATGTTGGAGAGAGTTTGAAATCATTGGCACTCCTAATGTGCTGCCATTAGTGCAATCAGTTTGGGAAAGAGTTTGGAATGTTTTGGTAGAGTTTAACATTCATTTACCGTATGACCTAGTTTCTAGGTAGAAATTCAAGAGAAAATCTTGCACATATACAGGAGAAGGTATGCACAAGCCTGCTCATTTCATCACTGTTGATAAAGGCAATGTTCTAGAAACAACCCCAATGTCTATGAAAGGTTCCTGGGTGAAAGTTTTGTAATATCTTCATGCAGTGGAGTATTAGACAGCAGTCAAGTTGAATGGACCACAGCTGCACTCATCCAAGGGGATGAACATTTGCAATACAATATGGAATAAAAATGGCCCAAAAGTTTATACACAACTTAAAATCTTCTATGAAGGTTAAACACTAATAAAACGATACGATTGGAAGGAATTCATACAAGTAGCAAAACTGTATGAAATAGACAGGAAGTATATACAAGATTCGGAAGAGTGGAGGAGTCAGGAAGATGGGATGGAGAGATGTGAGTGAGTAGATATAGATGTGCTTATGTAGATCATAAGTAAATGTTAGATGTTTCCAACATTCTGGTTGTCTTTTAGTTGGTGTGTTACTGAGAAACGAATGAAAAAATAAATAGAAAAGAGATCCGTGCACAGACCAATATAGAAAGAGTTTCATGAAACGAGGAGTGAGATTAATCTAATTTTGGGCACCCAAGTGACAGTTCAGGGCAGAAAGAGCTTTTGGAATCTCCCTGGTCCAATCCTCCTAAGCTATAAACGTAGAAACTGAGGCCCAGTTTGGGGAAGAAACTAGTTCAACTACACTTGGCAATGGCTAACCAAAGGTCAATCTTAAATTTCCTATTTGCACAACCCACTATTTGACATGCGGTGATACACATACGTTAAAAATGTGCATAAAATAAAACAGAACAATAAAGCAGTGACTTTTTTTTTTTTTTTTTCCATTTTGAAGAACCCTGGAGACCTGGTATATATGTATGTATGTATATATGTATGTACGTAAGTATGTATGTATGTACTGAAATCTTAATGAGGCAGACCAAGATCTCATACTTGGGTGTCAGTTTTAAGGAATTACTTTTCTCTTCATAAAGAGTAAGGAAAAGTAGTCAAAAGAAAAAATGCCCATTGACTTAAGGTGAGGAGAGAAAAGCCACCTGCTATCTTCCTGAACTAATGCGAAGATAAGCAATGAATCACAAATTAGAATTCCAGCCTCCAGAGACTTCAGAACAGAGGTTCCAAATGTCCTGATGATAGATGAGAATATGCAAACACTCTTCATTTGTTCTGACCAAAACAGAAGCAGAAGAGCCAGTTAAAGGCAGCACATTCATGCTGCGTTGCCCAGCACAGGCGGAATTCCAACAGAGGTAACACGGTAAAACATCTGAGATGAAAAGAAAACAATCGGCGATGTTTAAAGAGACACTTCACAACTTAAACACTGCCTCTGGGCACAGTTTATTGAAAGAAGCATAGCAGCCAGAGAGTTCCATCTCTAGCCATGTGGCCATATACGCAGGAGGATGCCATATAAAGGCTTCTGGGTGCACATGCAGTGCATCAAAATGCAGTTTCCCTCCCAGATAAGAAACACGAAGAGAGGCCACACCATGCTGAATGCAGAGCTCACTCTTCATTTTCTTCCCTTCTCTCCCCTTGGACGACTGCAAATGCATAGGATTATATTTAACCTGGAGATTTTGTTAATCCAAAATTTTTCTTTAGCAAAACTCTGGAGAAATATTATGGCAGAAGTTCATGTTAAGCAGCCAGAAGCCCACTGAAGCGAAAGAAAGTTTCTCCCCTGATGTTACTATGGTACGGATACAGGTGACCAGGGGCCTCTCTGGTCCAGGAGAAAACAGACATAGCCCTGTGTCTCCGATACCTCTTGCAGTTAACTCTCGAATGAATAGAACAATCTTAAGGATGAAGCTGGAAAAACGGATACAGCAAAGGATCAAAGCTTCACAAAGACATGCCAATACACATACAATTACATGCGTGTATACATGTGCCGGTGTACAACTACGTAAACTCACAAAAACCTACGCTTGTACACACACACGCCGAGACAAGCATACTTATTCACATGTATGCACTGCAGGAATATTTTTCATGCAGCAGCCTTTATTGTTCTCTACAGCTAAACTGAATGATTAATGTTTACTGTGAAAACCTTACTGGCAGGAGAACATGATTTGCTGTCCTTAGGTAACAAGTGCTATGCATCTGCTGATTTTCACTGTCAAGTTACCTGGCTCCATCACAAATGCTTGTGTTGTAATAGAAAAGAAGAAACATCCCAAGGCAAATATAGAGGCAATCCTAATATACCACAAGGGGATGACCAGCAGCTCTAATGGGCCCACGTACATAAATGTAACTCACTCACATCAGAACGCAACTTCTTTTCCTTCCAGACTCTGAGTGCCAGAAATCATTCTTTTCAACCAGAGCTGTTTCTACTGAAACAACTGTCAGGTTCCCTGTCAGCCTGAATGACCTGTATATGGCATCTAACCGGGATGCCTGCATTTTTCAAGTTTCTGGAAGGGAAACATCTTATGGAGGTTGAGTGATGAGCCGTGGGCTAGATAAAAATGGCTCCTAGACATCCCAGGGCCCTGACTCTGAAGATTTAGGGAAGGCCTCTGGGCAAATCTATTAAGTTTTGTGTGTGTGCATGTCTTTTTAATCTCACAAGAAAACACAACACAACTGACTTCTACTATTCAGGAGATAGAAAAAGATTTGCAAGGGAAGGTCTGTGGTGGGCTCTTGCATCAGTTGAAAGATACCATTAGTAACACACAAAGGGATATTGACAGAATGATACCTCCCTATGTGTCTTCAATTACTCTACACACTGTTTAGCAACCTTGTGGAAAGAAAGATCAATGTTTCCTGAATATAATCTTTTAAAAAATTAGCGTCTGCCTGTGCATGAATGAGTTGGCTGTAGTGTAACATCAGATAGAGGTGGAGTCTGGCAGAGTGAGAGTGCAGACAGGTTAAGCCAGGATCAAGGCTGTGTTTATTGAGCAGATACTTAGCTAGGACTACATATCAGAGGAGACTGATTGGATTCATTTCATGCAAAGCTTCTTCCAAACAGTGGATGTTTCAGAGAATTCTCAAGGAACTTAAAAACAATAAACAAACACAGCACATGGACAGAGCCCTCGCCTAGAGATTCTGATTTATTTGCACTGCAATAAAGCCCATCCAGCAATCCCTGAAATCATTCAGGTATCTAGCTGCCTATTTATTTATCTGTACATTGTTTCAAGCTCTCAAGGTATGATTTTTAAAAATAAACTTAATTTAATTAATTATTTTATTTATTTTGAGATGGAGTCTCGCTGTTGCCAGGCTGGAATACAGTGGTGCGATCTTGGTTCACTGTAGCCTCTGCCTCCTGGGTTCAAGCAATTCTCCTGCCTCAGCCTCCTGAGTAGCCAAAATTACAGACGTGTACCACTATGCCCAGCTGATTTTCATATTTTTATTAGAGATGGGGCTTCACCATGTTGACCAGGATGGTCTCGATCTCTTGACCTTGTGATCCACCCACCTCGACCTCCCAAAGTGCTAGAATTACAGGTATAAGCCACAGCACCTGGCCAAAATAGGCTTTATTTTTTAGAGCAGTTTTAGCTTCACAGCAAAATTGAGCAGAAGGTATCTCAAGGTGTGATTCTATTCTTCAGCCAGGCTTGAGAACAACTAAATTAGTTAGACAAAAATAATCATCATCATCCCTTGCTAAGATAAAGCACAAATCCATACATTTATCCAAAGAATATTTATCGAGTACGTACTACATGAAAGCTACTATTTCAGGTCCTGGGACACACTGAAAGGCAAAAATAAATACAGCCTGTATTAGTTATTTTAAGACCAAAAAGGCTGTCAGGCTGGAGAACCAGGGAAAGCTGATGTTGCAGTTCCAATCAGAAAGTCATCAGCCGGGGAATTCCCTTTTGCTCAGGAGAACTCAGTCTGTTGATCTATTCAGACCTTCGGCTGATGGCATGAAGCCCAATCCATGTTATGAGTAGCAATCTGCTTTGTTCAAAGTCCACCCATGTAAATATCAATCTCATTCAAAAACACCTTCACAAAACCATCCAAAGTATGGTTTGACCACCCATCTGCCAAACAGTGGTCCAAGTCAACACATAAAATTCACCAACACAGCATCCCCCTCACAAGGCTTCAAGTCTGTTGCGGGGCTGGATGATACTGAAGTATACAAACAAAACGACTGCAGAGTGGCAAGGGCTGCCGGGACCCAGGTGAGCTTGGGAAATGCCAGGAGGCTAAAGGAGCTGGACCACAGTAAGCAATGGGAAGAGGAGCGGCAGGTGAAGTTAGAGAGGCAGGCAGGGCCAGATCATTCAGTGCCTAGACGTTAAGATGAAGCCAAAGCAGAGGAAGAACAGGATCAGGTTTACCTCTTAAGATGCTCTCTCTGGCTGCAGTGTGGACGTGTGGAACAGGTGACGTGTGGAAGAGGCTGGGCAGGGAGGAACTGAAATGCCTCAGGCATCTGATGAGTGTTCAGAACAGGATGTGGCAGTGGAAATGGGGCCGTGTGGCCTGACCCATGTCTATTTTGGCAAGAGAAATAATCAAACTTTCTGGCGGATTAACTGTGTGGCTGCTGGGGGCAACGGATGACGCTCGCATTTCTGGCTTGAACAATTTAGAAGAAACGAGAGCTTTTTTCTTCGTTACCAGCCTGGCTCCAGTTATACTCAATAGTGGCCTGCATTATGCAAATCGTGTGTCCTAATTAACGTAGATCCAGTTTGAATTATGCAAATTCTTGCTTTGGGCTGAATCAGTCACCATCCAGCTGATTTCCTCCTGCCTAGACTGCCTCCTGCCCATCTGGACCACATCCCATTCTCCCCACTCCTCCTCTGTGGACCAGGGTCATGAGCGAGGCTGGGGTCAGTGAGTCCCTCAGTGGTCAGAGCAGCAAAGCTCAAGGATGGGAGGAGGTGTGCTCATCTATCCAGACAGAGCCAGCAACCATCTCTGGGCCTGTCTTTCAGAGCTTCCTCGTGAGCTTATCCACCCAGCTGGTTGCCTCCCTCCTTCAGTGTCTGTGTTGGCTTTCATCCTATTCAGAACTCCTGTCTTGGAAGACACTCCAGCCTCCTTGTAATGCACTCTGATGGCTTGTTGATACCAGGGGCCTGTGCTTTTTGTTCAGATTGAATCCAACCATCTGTGTGCTGAAAAAATATTGACAAACCCTCCGACCTCTTGTACCTTTTAAAGGCGCTCCCATGCAGGAATGCCGCCTTGTTTTACTGAGGCGAAGTCTGTTTTATTTAACTCTCAATGCCAGGCACCTAGAATAGCTTGTAAGATAAATGCCAATCAACTCTAGCATAATCAAGACACCCATTCCTGCCTCATTAGGGTCTTCTCATTCCCTTTAAGCTTCTCAGATTTATACACTGTAATTAGAAACTTGGTGATTTTGACTGCTAAACAGAAAGGCTTACTGGGAGGCTTCATATGTCTGAATTTTAAATATTTTCACACTTCGTTAACCCAGTTGCAAGTGTAACATCTTCTGGCCCAATTCCCTCACACTGTGTGATTTTTATTTTTGGACGAAGACGGGAACAATTAATTGAATTGAGACACATATTGATTACTGTTTTCCATGAACTCTGAACAGCTTGTCTCTGAATGATTTTATTGAAGGGTTTTTAGACAACTGTTTGGCTGGATTGCTTCCCCCTGGCGACCTCCTTGTGGCTATAAGTGCCTGTCTGCAACTGCAATAGTCTATGTTCCTGGAGTTGTGGTTGTTCCCAAGAGCTGAGACGGAATGAGGCCATACCATCCTTTTGCATGTCCACACCCTGATTAGGGAACCCTGATGCCTTAATCAAGCCCAAAGGCAGGGTTCTGGAAGAGTCCATGCAGATATCATGATTTCCATATTCCTGATGTCAATACTCAGCAGTTTGGACCTCAGGTGAGCAGGAATATTCCCTAGTTCATTAAATGATCACATTATTCATGCAATGATTGCAATGTTTTCATCAAGCAGAGCTTTCTAGACCAGTTGATATTCCCTTACCACCTCTACCACCCTCTTATGCAGATCAAGATTGTGAGATTTGAGAATGGCTCTTGAACCAGTGCTTTTTATGCTTTAATGTACACAGGAATCATCTGGGGATCTTGTTAAGAAGACTCTGATTCAGTGGGTCCAGGATGGGGCCTGAGATTTTGCATCTCTAACATGCACCCAAGTGATGTTAATGCTGCTAGTTTGTGGACACAAGGCCTTTGGTGCTGCATGGACAATGTGTCACTCTGTTAGGGGAATGATCATGGAAGTACCTTCTGCATCTCCCACTAAAGAGCAAATCCCCAAAGATTTGAGGCCATGGTCCAATTCATCTTAATACTTCCTGCTGCAGCTCAGATGAGGCTGGAACCAGTGGGCTCTGATGAGGATTCTGAGCTCCCTTTTCAGTGGACAGAGAGAGAGTTTGAGGCTGCTGCAGAATGAGACTGTTTCACAACCCTGGAGTGGTATTAGGGTCAGGGTGAGACACTCACAAACGTGGGCCCAGGATCTAAGGGTCCATGGCTCCAGGGAGCTCATCAAGTTAAGACATCATAACTGAAAAGAGGACGTCAAAGCTGGGTTAACAGCAGTAAAGAGGCAGCTGTAGGCCAGGGGCAGTGGCTCATGCCTGTAATCCTAGCACTTTGGGAGGCCAAGGCAGGCAGATCACGAGGTCAGGAGATCGAGACCATCCTGGCCAATATGGTGAAACTCCGTCTCTGCTAAAATTGCAAAAATTAGCTGGGTATGGTGGCGCATACCTGTAATCCCAGCTACTCAGGAGGCTAAGGCAGGAGAATTGCTTGAACTAGGGAGATGGAGGTTGCAGTGAACCGAGATTACACCACTGCACTCCAGCCTGGTGACAGAGCAAGACTCCATCTCAAAAAAAAAAAAAAAAAAAAAAAAAGAGGTAGCTATAACAAAGCTTTCACATCTTCTGCCCAAATACAAGGTCACCTAATAACTAATTCATCTCAATATCACAGATGATGGAAATGTCCTTGCCTCCTGGTGCATTTTCCAGATGTCTCCAAGATACCTGTGTGCCCACCATCTCTGAACCACACAACAGCTGGGTGATTTTTTAAGAATATAAACTGGATCCTTTCATTCCTCTGTGTAGAACCCTCCTAGGGCTTTCCATTTCTTTCAGGATAAAATGCAAGCTCTAGGAATCCTGATATCCCTGGCCCTACCTACCCATTCCCCAGCATGGTCTCATCACTGTCCTCTGTGCTCAGGAAGCCGCAGTCACTCTGGTCTCCTTTTTATTATATTTTAAAGACACGCCAAAGTATGTCCACCCCAGGGCCTTTGCATTAACTGTCTTTATTCATGCATCATCATTGCTTCACCTTCAGAGACTATGGCTGGCTTAAAGGCAAGAATTAAACAGCAAAGCAACTCCAAAACGAGGTAGAATCTTGGATTTCGTGGGTGTGACATAGATTTACTCTTCCCTTCATTCTTACTCAGTTGAAGCCTAGAACAGTCTGACATCTTCATATTAGAAAGAGAGGACTGACGACTGGAGACAAAATGGGACTTAAAGCCACTCACATTTTGGGGGAAGAATTGTCCAAGGATGGATGCAGAGGCTGTGATTTGGACTTGTACATAAGGAAATTTAATCTTAACTACTTGGACCTGCTGTATTTAACAATAACACAGTTATAATAATGAAACTTCCCTCCTCTCCCTCCCTTTTTTTCTCTGCTTTTAACTTTGCTGAGTCCAAGGTTGTATATAGGGGGCCACAGACAATCCTGAATTTCTCTTCCATTTGTATTATCCTATTTTTCTTTGTAACAAAATATTCTTTTTTGAGGCCAGAAGAAGGTAATTTGTAATTTGCCAATTTCTCTCTTGAAATTACAACTAGAACCTAATTTAAAAAATCAAAGTGGTTTAATCTAATTAAATTTGTAAATTGCCTCATAAACACAGCAAGGTCTCTTGCTTACTCTCTGGGGCTGGATTGGGTTGAGCCCAGAGTGTCAGGTACTTCTCATCTCCCTACTCAAGGGAACATGCTCTTCCATCAATTGCCAAAAGTTTCTAAAGAATAGCATTTTCCAGAACAGTGCTTCTCAAACTGTAATGCCCATAGGAATCGCCCGAGGATCACGTTAAACTGGAGAGGCCTGAGATGCTACATTTCTAACTAGTTCCCAGGTCACGCCGATCCTCCTGGTCTATGGATCAGGCTAAGTTGAAGCAAGGGGCAAGACACCTGTACCTGCCTTTAGGAGTTCTGGATTTAGCATCTGGGTAATATGACCTTGGTCTTTTCATTTTAACTCTCTCCCCTCAATTTCCTCACTTTTATGTAATGATAACAGCTAACATTTATAATGTTATTTCGAAATGCCAAACACTGTGCAAAGCATGTATTTAATTGGATCCTCACAGTAATCTTATAAGGTCATTTTATTATTATCTTGATTTTTCTGATGAAAGACTTAAGGTTCTGAGAGGCCACTTGATGTACTCAAGGTCACAGAGCAAGTAAATATCAGAGCTGGGATTCAGATCTAGGCTATGGGCTCAAAAATCACCATTCTTATTTTCTTGGGCCTCACTAGCTTGTGACACGCATGAGCACACTCATGTTTATGCTCACAATACAATGGCCTAAATCTACAACCTTCTTAGCTCCCTTTACAGCATCCCTCAAGAATTTTGGCATATTCCCCAAAAGTAGCCTCAAATGCTTACAAACAAGTCAGCCAGTCACAATACTCTGGTCCTGGTTCTCTGCAGTTACAGCCCAAGTCACAGCCAAGAAGCTACTTCAAGTTATCTTTCATCATAGCTGTCTCCCATAGAATCCATGGGAATGCCAACATCTCTGGCATCTGGTCTCTGAAAATCCGCAAGGCACTGGGTTCACACAGAATTGTGAAGGACATCCTATTCTAATCTGTACCCACCTTTGTGCATGGGGCTTCAGAGAGTGCACTATATAATAATGCCTCAATTGCAGGAGATTCTGCTCAAACACAGAGTCTAACTCACAGCTGTGTTTGCACCCTTGGTCTCCCTCTCATTCTTTCTTCTTATCATGGAATGGTAATCACCATATTTCCAATGCAGTCTAATGCATATCCTACTAGAGAAAACAGTATATTACTCTCAAGGAATAATCTGTGCAGAGATATGACTCCACCTGCAACATGGCCCTAGACTAGTGGTTTCCAAATGCAGGTATGTTCAAGGATCAGGGCTTTTCCATAACAAAGTTGCCATCAATCCAAGGCAAAATTAGAAAAAATAAGGTGATTGTCATGAGCTAGTAAAAAATCCTAAATTTACTCAATTTGAAGGATGGCCTTTTATTCTGAAATTATATTCTTTCTATATTTTTGGAATTATGTCTTTGATGAAATGATGTAAATAAAAGATGTTAAAGTGCCCTAGGTTAGTCCCCCGAACCTTTTTAAATGCTATTGGCCTGTGAATTCCAAAAGTCTTGAACATCTGGCACAGAGCATCTTTTACATAACCTCACCAAGTAACTTAACTTCCTAAATCATGAGTCCTTTCGTTCTGCTTTACAAACAAAAGTTTGTCAGGCACAACAGATTTTTATTTCCTTTAAATATTTGTGTGTGTGTGTGTGTGTGTGTGTGTGCGCGCGCGCGCACGTGTGCGCACATGCAGGCATGCGCGAGATTGGGGTCTCTGCTTTACAAAGAATAGCATGTATATTTGAAGTGATTGGATTTTGTTTGAGTTAAATTTCCAGTCCCTCTCTTTCCCAATAAGGTTATGGAAATGTCCTAGGCAAGGTGTATCAGTATATGAGTACCTGCTCTCCTCTTGGGGTACTCCCCAGGAAGAAAGCTTCTCCAAAACATGTGGCCTGAGAAAGCTCATAGGTGGTGGGGATGGATGTCTGTTTCCTCCTTCCATGTGCTCATCCTGAGAGCTGCACCAAGCTCCCTGAAATTTCTGAGAGGGAGATGTTAGCTCTCCTTCAGAGGAATGCTAGTTTCAGCGAGACAAGGTGTTTTCTTAAGCACCTTGTATATGTTGGATAATCTTCTCTCTCACAGAGTTCTCAGGACCCTCTATGTCTCTCTAGAGAGCTCATGGGTCTGTTAGATTAATCCTGAGTACTGATCCTTCATCAAATACTCCTTGACTTTCCTCCCAAGAGCTCACCTTTCCTTAGGGCAACAATATTCTTCCCCCAGCCCACTCCCTATACACACACGTTTCTGCATGAGCACTCAGTGGCTTAAGCCTCTTCGTGGGCCTGAGGTTCATGTTTCGGTCTGGGATGATCGTGTCTTTCCTCCCTCTCAGACTCCCTAGTGAAACCCTGAAGAAGACTACCACCTCCATTTTACAGATGAGAAAAATGAGGCTTAAAGAAAGGAGGAAGCTGCCAAAGGTAACTTGGGAGAAGGTGGAGCTACTAGGACACTAGGCTACATCATTTCAGCTTCGGCACCCATGCCCTTCCCTCTGCATTGCTATGTGTTTCCATTTGATCTAGCGTTGCAATATTATGTTGTGTAAGAATACGAGGGGTAAGAGGAGACTCAATCCTACTCCTATCCCAGTGCTTGAATCCTAGCTCTATCAGCTTTATTGGGGATGTTTTGTTTTGTTTTGCCATGAACTTTTATACCATTTGTCTTATTTTTACAAGTTTTCTGGATGGGTACATTCCTGCCTGAGTAGGTTCTGGTTCATCTCTGATATGGTAAGGTCCCACTAATGCTTGGCAGGGAGTCTTTGGATCCCATCACCTGGGTGACAAAATATGCCTTGGGCACAGAACAATTTAAATCTCAAGAATCCTGGGCCTCTGCTGCAGAGAATAACATTGGGATTCTTTTCAAACCAAAGGGAGTGATATAGGGAGAGTGAGCACCATGCAGGTGTTGTTGTATTTTCCCAGATGAACGTTCACTACTGTTTGCCAGGCCTGGGCCTTCTCTTCTACATAAGAACAATCTGATTCCCTAGGTTTTGACTCCTTTGTAGATGAGGTCAGTTGTCACCCTAGTCACCTCAATGCATATGTACAAATTTCTTTATCCTTCAGGCTACCAAGATAGTTCCACTGTGTGACGTTGTGTTTGCGCCCCAATGTACTGTCAGAAACCTTTTGATAAGTTGCATCTCACTCACCTTTATACCTTCAGCAGAATGAGTATTCATCAACCTCAGGCTGAAGGGAATTGAATAAAGCTAAGCCAATGGATACAGAGCAAGGGACCTTCTTACCTCATAGAGCGTGATGACCCCATTGGTCTCATTGGGAGGTTTCCATTGGATGTAGATCTTCTCCTCAAAGGGCCCCCCTTGGATGGATTCTAGAGGAACAGCTCCTGGAACTACAGAATGGAAAAGTTATTAACTTGACGTCACCTTCCACATCATTTCTGCAGCCCCACTGACCTAGAAAAGGGGTTGACAAAGTTTCTATAAAGAACCCGACAGGAAATATTTTAGGTCTGATGGGCCGTACATTCTCTATCATAACTACTGAACTCTGTCATAACTATTCAACTCTGTCATTTTAGCACAAAAATGACTACAGATAATTCATAAATGAATGGGTATGGTGGGGTGCCAATAAAACTTTATTTATAAAAACATGCAATGGGCTGGATTTGACCCACAGGCCATAGTTTGCTGACCCATTTTCTTTTTCTTTTTTTTTTTTCAGACAGGGTTTCACCATGTTGGCCAGGCTGGTCTTGAACTCCTAACCTCAAGAGATCCACCTGCCACAGCCTCCCAAAGTGCTGGGATTACAGGCATGAGCCACCGCACCCAGCCTATGTTGACCCATTTTCAGAAGGCTGATGAGGCTTTTCACCTGCAGACTGACTAAGTAAGTTTACAAACTGAACCTGATAAGGGTAGAAAGGACACAGCAGTTTCCAGTTCTGCCAGCAGGTGGGAATCTGAAATAAGGTCTTTGCTTCATGGGTGTCAAATTTTTTGGCTTCCCTGGGCCACACTCGAAGAATTGTTGTGGGTCGCACATAAAATACACTAACAATAGCTCATGAGATTTTTAAAAATTGCAAAAAAAAAAAATCTCATAACATTTTAAGAAAGTTTATGAGTTTGTGTTGGACCGCATTCAAAGCCACCCTGGGCTGCATGGGACTCACGGGCCGCTGGTTAGACAAGCTTGCTTTAGGATTTGTATTTGAGAAATGCAAAGTGAGCTTTTCATCATCTTCCCAAGTATCATTTTCTTCACTCTGCCAAGTTTTCTCTAACTTTAGGAAGTGCTTCGTCAGTTTCCTGACTAATTCCTGAATCCAACATGAACTATGTGGCTTGAAACCTCAATCCAATTAGAAGAAGCTTGCCTTGCTCCAAGAAGGAAGCTAGCTTGTCTTGCTGTTGAGTCCCAATGCCTGGCATGAAGGAGATGCATCATAACATTTTGCTGGTGGGATGAATGTGTGGATGGATGACCTACGCCAGCATTTTGCCCTAATGAATGCAACCTTCCCTGGGACGGCTTTTGAAGGCAGTCAGCCTTCCTGCCAGCATCTTCCTGCTGGATTTCACTATTCTTACAACCGTCTGGAAGATGCTGAGCCAGAAAGCAAATTATTCCCCAACCTTTCTGCTGTAACCCCCATGGAAATAATGAATTTCAGTAAATTGTTACCAGATCTATTTATGTTTTGGCATTATAAAAGCAGGTACTTTTACTAAGCACTTATGCTTGGGTTAGAATTTTACCTACATTATTTCACTTAAGCCACAAAACAGCTCTGCCCAGTAAGTATCATCTCCTTTGCGTCAATAAGGGAACTGAGGCTGAGAGAATGGAATAACTTGCTGAAGGTCATATGGCTCTTAAGTTGTAAAGAGGGAACTAAACACCTGTCTGTGAGCTTTAGAGCATATACTCTTAATCATCACGCAACGCCTCGCTACATATAGCCTTGGCCATATGCTGCAATCGGTTCCCTTTTGTTAAATTAAAATATATTTAGTTTTGCTCATTATGTACATGATACACAGAATTTGTTGAATATTAAGAATACATAAAAAGGTTAAAAAAAGAAAAGAACAAAATTACTCATAATTCGCATGTTCAAAGATATTTTCTAGTCTTCTTATGCATATAAAAATTTTATTTAAAAAGATATGCCTATGCATATATATATATATATATATCTTATTTTTAAAAAATATTAACTCCTATTGTGTACATTGTGTTGTGACCTCATTTTATCACTCAAGAAATTGCAGAATTAAAAAAAAATCTTTGGATGTTCTCTGGGGCCATGCATTTTACTGGCTGCCTAGAGGGGGCAGTGCCCCTTTATAGCCACTAATCCTTTATTATTGGGCATTAAAGTTGGTTTGAATTCTTCATGATTTTGAGCGATGCTGGAATGAGCATGCGTATAGGTAAGTATGCATGCAGCTCTGCTGATGTCCTTAAGATTGATGCTATGGAAATTAATTTACTGGGCCAAAGTAAATGAACTATTTTATTTTTAAGGCTTCTGACATATATTACCAGATTGCCTTTCAGAAAGTTTGTACCATTCTTGACTCCCCAACAGAAGAATATGTCTGCTTTTGCCAACACTGACTATTTAAAAAATTAAGTGCATGTGTATGTGTATCTTTTTTAGAATACTGGAGAGTACAGATTTTCAGTTTAATTAGCCATTTACATTGCTTCTTTTATGAGCAAATTCTCTATACCTTGTGCTCATTTTCATTTTTGCTCATCTTTGTCTTATGGGCTTGTAACTCTAATTTCATTTTAAGGGCATAAGCTTTATTGCATAGGTGCAATCTCAGCTCACTGCAACCTCCTCCTCCTGAGTTCAAGTGATTCTCCTGTCTCAGCCTTCTGATTAGCTGGGATTACAGGTGTGCGCCACCACACTGGGCTAATTTTTGTATTTTTAGTAGAGACGGGGTTTCACCATGTTGGTCAGGCTGGTCTCGAACTCCTGACCTCATGATCTGCCGGCCTCAGCCTCCCAAAGTGCTGGGACTACAGGCGTGAGCCACCATACTCAGCCTGCAGAAGCTTTTAAGTAGTCAGGAATACTATTGTTTTCCCTTATCCATCCTTCCTTTCCAGAAATATTTATTATGTATTTAATATCATCAAGGGACAGTGATGGATACTAGAGATAAACAACAACAAAGACAGAAGTAGTCAAATCCTTGATAAAGCTTGTATTCTGGAAAGAGAGACGAACATTTAATGATTATACTCATAATTAATTCATTAAATTTTTAAAATCAGGACACTGACCTAAAGGACTATGGTATTAGGAGAATTATTAAAATCAGAGGCAAACCTAGAATGGCAAGTTAGGATATTAAATGGCACATACATTAGAGTTGCTGGATAAGTAGAAGTTACCAGGGCAAAAGGGGGAGGTGCTGCAGTGTGGTAGTTAGCTTTGTAAGGTTAAGGGTGGAAGGAGAAAAATCAGTTAGGATGCTGCATTATCATCCTGAGGAGAAAGAACCGTGTCCTGGACTGGAATGATGGTAGCGTAGAAGAGAAATAGATTGTATAGGAGATCTGAACTCAGATGATGGCAATGTGGAAGATAAATGGACTGTGCAGGAGATTTGAAGCAGAGTGATGCAATGTAGAAGTGAAATGGACTGTGCAGAGATATGGGGATGCTAAACTAACATGACTTGGTGGTGACAGATAAGGGTGAAGGAGGGAAGGGATGTGTCATGGAGAACTGTAGCCCTTTTGTTTTATACAACTGGGGAATCAGAATGTTGTTTACAGAGAAGAAGCCTTAAAGGATGACCAATTTTGGAGAGGAAGCTGGTGAGCTGTTTTTGTCATAATTTATTTCAGGTATACAAAGAACATCCAAGTGGTAACGTTGAGTAGCAGCTGGATATGGGAAGACTGGGGCCAATGTTTGGAAATGGAAACCGTGGGCAGGGAATAGATGGCAAGAGTATAGAGCAGAGAAAAAAAAATGTCTAAAACTAAGTGAAGTGGAACTCCAGGATTAACAATCAGGAGGAAAATGAATGGAGAAACAGGGAGTCAGTGTTAGAGATGCAATCAGAAAACCTGGAAGTGAGTTGTCACCATAGCATCCAAGGAAGGAATGAGGGTCAAGAAGGTGCTGGTCAGCAGTCACAAATATGGCTGAGTAGTCAAGTAAGATGTAGCTTTAAACTTGCCCATTGAACCTACTGTCCTCAACGTTACTCATGAGCCAACCAAGAGTAATTTAAGGGAGAATGCTGGCATCACAAGCTGTCCTGAAGAGGGTTGACAAGAAAGTGGAAGGTGAGGTGACACAAGTAAACGATGCTGGCTGTGAAAAGGAAGGGAATTCCAAACAACAGGAATGAGATATGGAGCCAAAATGGTGATCCTCATAAAGATAAGAGAGGTTATGATTAAAGCAACCAAGAAAAAAATTTTAAAACAGAGCTAATAAAGAGAAGAGTGAGAAAGAGAGGAAATAGCTGACAATGGTAAGGTCCTGAAAGGCAAGAGCAGGGGTGGGTTGAAAGAAGGTATCTTTCCTTCTGTGAAAGAAGAGGAGAGGATGGAAATGTGCTAATGCTGTGCAGGGAGGAATCGAAGTGTCCTAATGGCTCTGTTTTTTTGAGAAGTGGGGTGAAACCATCTACCAAAAGTGTAGTCAGAGACGAGTTGCATCAAGAATTTGGAAAGAGAGGAGAATCTTTACTAATGGAGAGTAGAAAGTAAGCTGAATAGAGAGATGAACATTCTGTTCATTCACCTGAGGGTCTATCTGATGGAAACTGAGGACGGTCTGTCTGATGGATGTTAAGAAGGCTTTATCTGATGGAGGGTCTATCTGATGAAGATTGTGATAAGGCAACTTGAGCTAATAAAACTTGATCTTTCCAATTTGGAGAAAATTCTCTTTCTCACACCAGACCAGGTGAATGGAAAATACAGATAAATGGTTATTTTATAATTTATGTATTTTATGTCTTATTCCCGTCTTTTTCTTTTTACACCTCACACTTCAATATTTCTGAAATTACTGTGCATACTATACATGGTAGAAATCTAACTAGAATTCCTTACAATTGTCTCAATTGTAAAGGACAATTAATTGACCAGTCAAAACTTTCCCCAGTGATTTAAAATGCCATCTTACCACCATATTAAATTATTTTATATTCTAGCATATGTTGTTTGGTTTTCTGTTCTATTTCACTGAGTTGTAGTTTTTACTGTGACAGTATTTCTGTATTTCATTGAGATGACATGTTTTGAAACTTGGTAGAAGGAGTCTTTTTCTTTTATTATTCTTCTTTTGCAAAGTATTTTTGAGGTATGACTACCCATTTATTCTTCCAGAATAATTTAGGAATAATTTTATAAAGTTTCAAATATATTTCATCAACATTTTTATTGCATTTGCGTTTTTTTCTCTTTTTTGGGAAGCAAAGAGCGCCTCTTTGTAACATGAGTCCTTCTTTCCAGTAATACCATATAAATCTTTATTTATTAATGCTTTCTTTATGCCCCCCAGTTAAAAACGTTTTTCTTTTATTTCTTATAAATTGCATTTCTAGGACTTTATTACTTTGTTCATATTGTTTTTGCATTATATTAAAAAGTTTCTTTTATAGTGTTTTGCATTATATTAAAAAGTATGTGTAATAATATAAGAATAGCTCAAGGAATATTCATTAAATAAACATACATGTGCCCACTATCTGCTCTAAGAAATAAAACATTACTGTACTATTTATTGAAGCACTCTGTATGTCCATCACTATTTTTTCCTTCCCCATCGGTAAATGAATAAATAATAAATTATTATTTTTTAAGAAAACAGGTACTACAGGTAGTATCCTGATTTTTCTTTTTTAAATTTTTATTTTTTTTGACTTGGAGTTTCACTCTTTTCACCCAGGCTGGAGTGCAATGGTGCAATCTTGGCTCACTGCAACCTCTGCCTCCCAGATTCAAGTGATTCTCCTGTCGCAGCCTCCCAAGTAGCTGGGATCACAGGCACCTGCACCATACACAGCTAATTTTTGTAGTTTTAGAAACGACAGGGTTTTACCATGTTGGCCAGGCTGGTCTCGAACTCCTGACCTCAAGTGATCCACCCACCTCAGCCTCCCTAAGTGCTGGCATAACAGGCATGAGCTACTGCACCTGGCCTGAATTTTCTCTTAATCATTCTCTTTATTTTATTCAAAGCTCTAAATATATACATCTATCCCAAAACAACATATCATTTAGTTTTTCTTGATTTCTCTTAAATATATGTGGATTGAGTATTTTCTATTATATGATTTGCATTTGTCACTCATCATAATTTTGAGAATAATCTATTTTGATGCACATAGTTGTATTTAATTCATCTAATATTTTATGAATATATTCTTATTTATTCCACCATTCTACAGCATATGAGCTTTAGAATTGTAGCCAGGTGGGGCTGTCTTAGAATATAATTTACTAGTATGCATTTGTACATTCCGTTGAACATACATACAAGATTTTACTAAGGTGCACTTAGGAATAGAGGATCTATTCCTATGACTAGAGAGCATATCTGTCGTTGTTTTCACAGAATAATGCCAAATTGTTTTCCAACATGGTGGTAACACTGGCCCAAGCAATGTTCTGAAGGTCCCTACTTCTCTACATCTTTATAAACACTTGGTATTATCAGGTTTTAAAATTCTAGAACATCTGGTAAGTGTAAAATGATACTTCATTAAGGTTTTACATGTTTTTACCTATTTAGCAGCATCTTTTAATGTTTATTGGATATTACTGTCCTTTCTCTGTTGATCTATAAAGATTCATCATTTATGTTTGATACTAATCTTTTTATTGGCTATATGTGTTACTGAAAAACATCTTTCAATTTGTGTCTCATGTTTCTCTTTATGCTACCTTTGACTATGGATCAGTTCTTTATTTTAATGTACTCAAATTGATCAGTTTTTAGTTTTTGTATGTGAGAAAGAGAAAGGCAAATTTAGTAGCAGAGACTGTTGATGGCTTCCCTATATCCCACTGAACAATGCTTACTGCGAAACACCTGCTACTTTACCTAAAGGCTGTGGGAGCCAACTTGTTATCCACATAGAAAAAGCAAGAAGTAGGCCAGGTGCGGTGGCTCAAGCCTGTAATCCCAGCACTTTGGGGGGCCGAAGCGGGTGGATCACAAGGTCAAGAGATCGAGACCATCCTGGTCAACATGGTGAAACCCCGTCTCTACTAAAAACACAAAACATTAGCTGGGCATGGTGGTGCGTGCCTGTAATCCCAGCTACTCAGGAGGCTGAGGCAGGAGAATTGCCTGAACCCAGGAGGCGGAGGTTGCGGTGAGCCGAGATCGTGTCATTGCACACCAGCCTGGGTAACAAGAGTGAAACTCTGTCTCAAAAAAAAAAAAAAAAAGCAAGAAGTGCCAGAGAGAAAATGCCCTGAAAACATCCTTCAAGCAATGAAAGGGAGTTGATGGATGAACATCCCCGTTTCCTTACTACTTGGTTGGGTAATTCTGAGACATGTTTTACTAGCACTTCTCAAACCCTTCCAAACACTGAAACCATTGAGATAATCATACTTCCAAATCCATCGTAGACTCATGCCATCATAAAATACAATAAAAATAAATTACTAGGGAAGTAAAATTTTAAAGTAAAAGTAAAACTGAAAAAGCAAAAAAGAAAAATAGTAAGCTCCTTCTTTTTCAATACTTTCTCTTTCTTTACTTGTTATGGATTAGAAAGAGTCAACAAGTCAGTGCTGGTCCTTGGACCCATTTGGAATAACAGTGTTCTAGAACTCAGTTATTTACATGGTAATTATTTGTTAAAAAATATTGTATTGACCTTCTTCCCTTTCCTGTCTCACTTTCCCTCTTTCTCCTGAGTGTATCCTGATACCATCTCCTAAATAAACTACTTTCATTTATATCCTTATCTCAGGGTCTGCTTCTGAATAAACTCACTGAAAAGGGTTTTACTGAAGAAACACTTTCTCTATCCTGAAGTCATAAGAATACTTTTCTAAATGTTCACTGACATTTAAAAGTTACTCCTTTAATAAAATGTACTTGACTCATTTACAATTGTGCTACTGTGTATAACATGAGGTAAAAATCCAATTTTAATTCTTTCTCCTTATCCTAGGGAGACTAAAAAAAATATTTTTAATCACTCAGTTAATCTGCCTGATAATTTTAACTTCTGTCACATTTCCACATATGTATGGGTCTACTTCTATGTCCTATTATATTCAATGGTTCTATTAGACTTTCCCTGTGTCAATATCACAACTTAATTAACAATGAGATACAAGTCTTGCTATCTGGTCAAGTCTGTTAACTTGTATTTCATGTTCAGGACTGTCTTGACTACTCTTACCTTTTCCTTACATAAACATTTTATGACTAGCTTGTACGTTTTCAAAAAATGTTTGATTTTTGAATTTCAGTTGCATGTATTATAGATCAATTGGAAGATAAAATCAGGTCTTTATAATAATAGGTTTTCTCATCCATGAACATGGTATATCTTTTATTCAGGCCTTCTTTAACGTCTTTCAGTGCTTTATACATATATATGTGCATCTTGAAAACTTAGTTAAATGTATTAGTAAATACCTTATATTTTTATTGTTATTGTAAATAGTGTCTTGAAGAAAATATCACATATTTGACAGAAGATCCAAGATGGCTGAATAGGAACAGCTCTGGATTGCAGTTCCCAGTGAAAACGCAGAGGGTGAGTGATGACCACATTTCCAAATGAATTTTTACTGCCCACAGACCAGGAGATTCCTGGGTGGAAAAATGCCACGAGTCTCCAGCATGGCTGTTTCAGCCAGCATAGTGGGTCTCCGCACAAAAACTCACACAAATCCGGGTACCGTTTCATCTGGCTACTGGAATGCCTGAGATAAAGAGTCGCCCATTCAACTGAAACAAGGGGCTGAAACAGGGAGCCAGGTGATCTGGCTCAGCTGGTCCCACCCCAACAAAGACTAGCAATCTGAAACACTGTGGATTGAGAGTTTCACAGCAAGCACAGCTGGACCCAGGATGGTCCAGCTCTGTGTCGGGGGGAGAGTATCCACCATTACTGAGGCAGTTCACCATTACTGAGGCAGCCTACCGTTACCGAGTCAGCCCACCATTACTGAGGCAGTCCACAATTACCAAGGCAGTCTGCCATTAAAGAGACAGTCCACCATTACTGAGGCAGTCCTAACTAAACCCCTATAAACAAACCTGCAAGGAAGTTTACACAGCAGCTGGTCAGAGCCCACGGTAGCTCAGCAATGCCTCTGCTGGCAGACTGTGACTAGGCTACCTCCTCGCTGGGCAGGGCATCTCTGAAAAAAGGCAGCAGAATAACAGGAACTTATAAATAAAGCCTCACCTTCCTGGGACAGGGGAACCTGGGGAAAAAAGGTGGTTATGAGTTGCACTGCAGCAGACTTAAATGTACCTGTCCAGCAGCTCTGAAGAGAACAACGGAGCTCACAGCTCAGGACTTGAGCTCCTATAAAGGATAGACTCCCCGACCTCAAGTAGCTCCCCGACCCCTGTATAACCAAAAAGGCACCTCATAAAGGAGAGCTCAGGCTGACATCTGGCGGATATCCTTCTAAAACATTGGGACAAAGATAACAGAAGAAGAAATTGGCAACAACCCTTACTGTTCTGCAGCCTCTGCAGGTGACCCCAGACAAGCAGGGTCTGGAGTGGACCTCCAGAAGTCCTACAGCAGGGGGGCCTGACTGTTAGAATGAAAACTAAGAAACAGAAAGAAATAATTTCATCAGCAACACAAAGGACATCCACTCAGAGACCCCATCTGAAAGTCACCAACCACAAAGACCACAGGTAGATAAATCCACAAAGATGGGAAGACACCAGCACAAAAAGGATGAAAATACCCCAAACCAGAACACTTCTCCTCCTCCAAGGGATCACAACTCCTCACCAGCAAGGGAACAAGGCTGGATAGAGAACGAGTCTGATGAATTGACAGAAACAGGCTTCCGAAGGTGGGTAATAACAAACTTCTCTGAGCTAAAAGAACATGTTCTAACACAATACAGAGAAACTAAGAACCTTGAAAAAAGGTCTGATGAAATGCTAACGACAATAAACAGCTTAGAGAGGAATATAAATGAATTGATGGAGCTTAAAAACACAATACGAGAACTTTGCGAAGCATACACAAGTTTCAACAGCCGAATTGACCAAGCAGAAGAAAGGATATCAGAGATTGAAGATCAACTCAATGAAATAAAATGAGAAGGCAAGAGTAGAGAAAAAAGAGTAAAAAGAAATGAACAAAGCCTCCAAGAAATACGGGATTATGTGAAAAGAGCTAATCTACATTTGATAGCTGTACCTGAACGTGATGGAGAGAATGAATCCAAGCTGGAAAACACTCTTCAGGATATTATCTGGGAGAACTTCCCCAACCTAGCAAGGCAGGCCAACATTCAAGTCCAGGAAATACAGAGAACACCACAAAGATATTCCTCAAGAAAAGCAACACCAAGGCACATAATCGTCAGATTCACCAGGGTTGAAATGAAGGAAAAAATGCTAAGGGCAGCCAGAGAGAATGGTCAGATTGCCCACAAAGGGAAGCCCATGAGGCTCACAGCAGATCTCTCAGCAGAAACCCTACAAGCCAGAAGAGAGTGGGGACCAATATTCAACATCCTTAAAGAAAAGAACTTTCAACCCTGAGTTTCATATCCAGCCAAAGTAAGCTTCATAAGCAAAGGAGAAATAAAATCCTTTATGAACAAGCAATTGCTCAGAGATTTCATCACCACCAGGACTGCTTTACAAGAGCTCCTGAAAGAAGCACTAAACATAGGAACAACCAGTACCAGCCACTCCAAAAATGTACCAAATGGTAAAGGGCATCAACACAATGAAGAAACTGCATCAACTAATGGTCAAAACAACCAGCTAGCATCAAAATGGTAGATCAAATTCACACATAACAATATTAACCTTAAATGTAAATGGGCTAAATGCCCCAATCAAAGGACACAGACTGGCAAATTGGATAAAAGTCAAAACCCATCGGTGTTCTGTATCCAGGAAACACACCTCACATGCAAGGATACAGATAGGATCAAAATAAAGGGATGGAGGAAGATCTATAAAGCAAATGGAGAGCAAAAAAGAGGAGGAGTTGCAATTCTAGTCTCTGATAAAATAGACTTTGAACCAACAAAGATCAAAAGAGACAAAGAAGGGCATTACATAATGGTAAAAGGATCAATGCAACAAGAAGAGCTACGGATCCCAAATATATATGTGCCTAATACAGGAGCACCCAGATATATAAAGCAAGTTCTTAATGAACTACAAAGAGACTTAGACTCCCACACAATAATACTGGGAGCCTTTAACACTCCACTGTCAATATTAGACAGATCAACCAGATAGAAAATTAACAAGGATATCCAGGACTTGAACTCAGACCTGGACCAAGCAAACCTAATAGACATTTGCAGAACTTTCCACCCCACATCCACAGAATATACATTCTTCTCAGCACCACATCACACTTACTCTAAAATTGACCACATCATTGGAAGTAAATCACTCCTCAGCAAATGCAAAAGAACGGAAATCATAACAAACAGTTTCTCAGACCACAGTGCAATCAAATTAGAACTCAGCATTCAGAAACTAACTCGGAACCACACAACTTCATGGAAACTGAACAACTGGCTCTTGAATGTTGACTGGATAAAAAATGAAAATATCAATAAATCCAGGAGCTGGTTTTTTGAAAAGATCAACAAAATAGACCACTAGCCAGATTAATAAAAAAGAAAAGAAAGAATAATCAAATAGATGCAATAAAAAACGATAAAGGGGATATCACCACATATTCCACAGAAATACAAACCACCATCAGAGATTGCTACAAACAACTCTATGCACATAAACCAGTAAACTTGTAAGAAATGGATAAATTCCTGGACACTTGCACCCTCCCAAGCCTAAACAATGAAGAATAGATCAATAACAAGGGCTGAAGTTGAGACAGCAATTAATAGCTTACCAGACAAAAAAAGCCCAGGTCCAGATGGGTTTACAGCTGAATTCTACCAGACATATAAAGAGGAGCTGGTATCGCTCCTTCTGAAACTATTCCAAACAATCCAGAAAGAGGGAATCCTCCCCATATCATTTTATGAGACCAGCATCATCCTGATACCAAAACCTGGCAGACACTCAACAAGAAAAGAAAACTTGAGGCCAATATCCATGATGAACATAGTTGCAAAAATCTTCAATAAAATACTGGCAATCCAATTGCAACAGCACATCAAAAAGCTCATCCATCAGGATCAAGTAGGCTTCATCCCGGGGATGCAAGCCTGGTTCAACATACACAAGTATATAAACGTAATTCACCACATAAACAGAACCAAAGGCAAAAACCACGTTTATCTCAATACATGTAGAGAAGGCCTTCGACAAAATTCGACAGCACTTTATGCTAAAAACTCTCAATAAACTAGGTATCAATGGAACATATCTCAAAATAATAAAAGCTATTTATGAGAAACCCACAGCCAATATCATACTGAATGGGCAAAAACTGGAAGCATTCCCTTTGAAATCTGGCACTAGACAAGGATGCCCTCTGTCACCTCTCCTATTCAGTATAGTACTGGAAGTTCTAGCCAGAGCAATCAAGCAAGAAAAAGAAATAAAGGGTATTCAATTAGGAAAGGAGGAAGTCAAATTGTCTCTATTTGCAGATGACATGATTGTATATTTAGAAGGCCCCATCATCTCAGCCCAGAATCTCCTTAAACTGATACAAACTTCAGCAAAGTCTCAGGATACAAAATCAACAAACATATGAAAAAAATGCTTATCATCACCGGTCATTAGAGAAATGCAAATCAAAACTCATTGAGATACCATCTCACGCCAGTTAGAATGGCGATCATTAAAAAATCTGGAGACAACAGATGCTGGAGAGGATGTGGAGAAATAGGAACACTTTTACACTGTTGGTGGGAGTATAAATCAGTTCAACCATTGTGGAAGACACTGTGGCGATTCCTCAAGGACCTAGAAATAGAAATTCCATTTGACGCAGCAATCCCATTACTGGGTATATAACCAAAGGATTATAAATCATTCTATTATAAAGACATATGCACACATATGTTCATTGCAACACTGTTTACAATAGCAAGGACTTGGAACCAACCCAAATGCCTATCGATGATAGACTGGACAGAGAAAATGTGGCACGTATACACCATGGAATACTATGCAGCCATAAAAAATGATGAGTTTGTATCCTTTGCAGGGACATGGATGAACCTGGAAACCAGCATGCTCAGCAAATTGACACAGGAACAGAGAATCAAGCACCACATGTTCTCACTCATGGGAAGGTGTTGCACAATGAAAACACATGGACACAAGGAGGGGAGCATCACCCCCTGGGGTCTATTGTGGGGGAATAGGGGAGGGACAGTGGGGAGTAGGGAGTTGGGGAGGGATGACATGGGGAGAAATGCCAGATATAGGTAATGGGGATGGAGTCAGCAAATCACATTGCCATGTATGTACCTATGCAACAATTCTGCATGTTCTTTACATGTACCCCAGAAAAATGCAATAAAAAATATATATATTTTAAAAAAGAAAATACCACATATTTATTAGCTTAATAGAAATGAAATTGACTTTTTAATGTTAATGTCTTGGCAAACATGCTATATTCTTATATTAATTCTAATAATTTGTGTGCAGATTTCTTTGGATTATCTACATAGATAATTGTAGCATGTATAGTTAATAACAGTTTTGTTCAATTCCAATCTTTTACCTTTATTTTATTTTCTTATCTTCAACTATACTACCAATACAGTCTTTAATAGAAATGATGATATGTCTATCTCCAATTTTAAAGATAATGATGATATTGTTTCATCTTTGAGTATGGTGTTTATAGGTTTTTAGTTATCTTTATCAGTTTGAGGGGGTCATAATTATTCCAGCATACAAGAATATTTTGTTTTTTAAATCATGCTGAGCATTAACTGATGCTTTTTCTGTATCTATTGTAGTAATGTTATGTGTTTTCCCTCTTTTAGTATGTTACTGTAGCAAATTAAACAGATTTACTTAAGTTAGACTAATACTAATTTCTTAAAATAAACTATTTTTTTCATATTTATACAGTTTTGGATAGTTTACTAATATTTTGTTTAGGGTATTTGCATCTTTTTTTTCTCCTAATAAGCTCTTATGCTTTTGATATCAAGGCTACAGTCTTGTCATAAATTGAAGGGGGAAGTGCTTCTTCTTTTCCCTGTCTCATAAAGTGTGTAAGATTGGGATTACAAACTCCTTGAGTGTTTGACTAATTGCACTTATGAAGTCACCCGGGACTGATGTGTACTTTGTTGCAAAAGTTTAAATTACTGATTCTATTTCCTTATTTGTTGTAAAGCTATATAGAATTGCTTTTCCTTGAGTCAAGTTTTTAAATTAATATTTTACCATATCATCTAAATTTTACATTTATTGCTATAAGATTATATACACTATTACATTTTATCCTGTTTATTTTGAAATACATACAAATGCACAAACAAACATCTCATTAATTTTTCAGTACTGAACTTCATACCACAACCTTGCTTTTCTTTATCATTTTCACTCCTTAAGCACACATCTCTAAACACAATAGAGTTTATCATCAAATAAAGTAAGTATAGTAAATAGTGCTAAACTATTTTACAAAGGCCAGTCTGGGAGAACTAATACCTTTACAATGTTAACTTCCATTCCATGAACATGTTCTATCCCAGCATTTATTTAGACATTCTTACTGAGCATGTGTATTAGTCTTTTTGTTTTTAAAAATCTTGTTTCTTGCTTCAATTCTTAGGGGGTGTTTGCTTTGTATTATCAGATTTGTTCTTTTTAATAAGAATGAAAGTATTTAAAATCTGTCCAGCAACATTTTCTTTCTTTTTTTAATTGCATTTTAGGTTTTGGGGTACATGCAAAGAACATGCAAGATTGTTGCATAAGTACACACTTGGCAGTGTGATTTGCTGCCTTCCTCCTCATCACCTATATCTGGCATTTCTCCCCATGCTAACTCTCCCCAGCTCCCCACCCCCCACTGTCCCTCCCCTATTTCCCCCTGACAGAGCCCAGTGTGTGATGCTCCCCTCCCTGTGTCCATGTGTTCTCACTTTTCAACACCCACCTATGAGTGAGAACATGCGGTGTTTGATTTTCTGTTCTTGTGTCAGTTTGCTGAGAATGATGGTTTCCAGGTTCATCCACGTCCCTGCAAAGGACAAGAATTCATAGATTTGTATGGCTGCATAGTATTCCATGGTGTATATGTGCCACATTTTCCCTGTCCAGTCTATCATTGATGGGCATTTGGGTTGGTTTCAGGTCTTTGCTATTGTAAACAGTGCTGCAATGAACATTCATGTGCATGTGTTCCTATAGTAGAATGATTTATAATCCTTTGGATATATACCCAACAATGGAATTGCTGGGTCAAATGGAATTTCTATTTCTAGGTCCTTGAGGAATTGCCACAGTGTCTTTCACAATGGTTGAACTAATTTACACTCCCACCAACAGTGTAAAAGTGTTCCTATTTCTCCACATCCTCTCCAGCATCTGTTGTCTCTAGATTTTTTAATGATCGCCATTCTAACTCAATGTAGTTTTGATTTGCATTTCTCTAATGACCAATGATGATGAGCATTTTTTCATATGTTTGTTGGCCTCATGTATGTCTTCTTTTGTAAAGTGTCTGTTCATATCCTTTGCCCACTTTTGAATGGGCTAATTTGTTTTTTTCTTGTAAATCTGTTTTAGTTCCAGCAACATTTTCTTATGCAACCTTCTAAGAAGTGGTATGTCATGGCCTGGTTTAGTAGGTCATTCTGCCAGTTACTATGTAAGTCCTTGTTTTAAATATTTCCAACTCATAGGGAAAGGAAATAATTAGATATATTCATGTATTACTTGGCTGGATAAGGGGTCTGTGACCTGTGGGGCAGTGATATGAGGAGCAGTTAAGGAAGAGAAATAATTAGGCAGCAGGAAGATTCTCCATGGAGAGAGGGCTTTTTAAGTGTTTTGAGGAGTAGCCTGAATTTAGTTACCAGAGACACTGCTCCTTCCTGTAATTGTTTCTATACAATGAGATCCTTCCATTAAAGCCCTCTTTTCTTATTTGCCATATGTCCTGAATGTAGGCTTGGAGTGGGAACTCTTGCTCTCTGCATCATGGACTAGCAAATAAAGATGACCAGGGCATTCATCTCTCTCCGTTCCCTACTCTCATCTGCCAGCTCCAAGGCGCACTCCTGTTTTTATCACTGGTTGGTCAAAGTTGGAGGTACTCATGCAGATAGACTTGGGAGTCTTTTCCTCCAGATCCCTAAGGGATTTTCTGTCCAGGCAGCCTCAGCTTCAGCATCTCTTTTCTATCTGGGACTCCCTCCCCCATGATGTCTTGCATTAATTCTTTCACGAGCATTCATGGCATCCTCTTGTAGTTCTTAGGGCAGGTACAAAGGTGTTTTTCTCTATATTTCTTTAGGATGGTAGTTTAAGAAGAGTGATCAAGTTGCCATTTCTAATCAAAACTCTTATTTCCATCACTGAGACCTAAAAGGCAATATTGTGGAGTTAACAAAGATCATGGGTTGGAGCTTGACTGCCTGGATTTATGCCCTGTACTCACCACCTATTTGCTGTATTACCTTGGCCAAGTCGCTTAACGTCTCTGTGTTCCACTTTCCTTACTTTAAAATAAGAATAAAAATACTACCTACTTCATAGGTTGTCCTGGGGATTCGGTGTGTTAATAAACACAAAGTGCTTGGCTAGGTGTCTGGCACAAAGTAAATACTATCTATGTTTGATCCTCCCCCTGGCCTCATTGCACTCTCTGAGAACAGCTCTAGGGTAGCCTGGAGATCACTAACTTAATTTCTTGTAGAGACGATTAGGATTGTTGCTATATCCAGTGGTGTCCTTATCTCAATCTGCTCTTTCTCAATGATGTTATATTGCTAATCGTAGAAGCTATATCTTCTCATAGCTTACCGAACTTTCTACAATCTTCTTCTGATTTCTATGGTAAATAATCTCCAAATCTGTTTTTTTCTCTGAGGACTCAGAATTCATTCATTCAATAATGTATTTATTGTTTGCTTATTTATCTACCTGGTACTGTCCCTCTAAGTGCTTGGGAAGTAGCAGCAAGCAAAATGTAAGGAAACATTCTTGTCTCTGTCGAATGCATTCTAGTAGGAGAAGACAGATAATAAGACATACCATGAAATATACAGCATGTCAGATGAAATTGCTAAGGAGACACCCAAAGCTGGGAAAGGACAAAGAGTGTGGTGTAGGCAGCTTCCAGTTTTTAATAGAATGGTCTGAGAAGAGCTCGCTGAGAAGTGACATTGGAATAAAGACTTGAAGAAGCTGAAGGAACCGCCCTGCTTATTTGGCAGATTACTCTACCCAAAAAGGATGGTCAATACAGAGGCCCTGAGGCAGGGATGCCCCTGAAATATTTGAAGAGAATGATGACTGAATTTGCATAGTGTAGCACAAATAGCAAGAGATGACAGAGAGGTGAACAGAAGTGAGAATTCTGCTCATCTTGGGTGTGTGAACCACTGCAAGTCTTTGGGTTTTTAATCTCAGTGATATGAGAAAGCATCAGAGGGTTGGGAGCAGAGGGAGTGATATGATTTGCTTTGTGATTTAACAAGATCATTTTGGTTGCTATGTTGAGAAGAGAACGCAGGAGCCAGGGGTGAAGCTACAAAGATGATTTAGAGGCTGCTGGAATAATCTCAGTTGTAGAGTACAGTGGTTTGGACCTAAGAGGTGGCAGTAGAGGCTGTGAGAAATGGTCAAGGTCTTGATATATATTACAGGATGAACCAGGAGAATATGTTAGTGGCTCGGATGTGGGGAGCAGCAGGGCTGCTGCTCTGTACAAAGCCAGAGGATCTTAATCAAAGGCAATAAAAGTTGAAGAGGTTTTCTTTTTCTTTTTTTGAGACAGGGTCTTGCTGTATCACCCAGGCTGGAGTGGAGTGGTGCAATCATGGCTCACTGGGGCCTCGCCCTTCTGCCTTCAAGCAATCCTCCCACTTCAGTCTCCTGAGCAGCTGAGATCAGAGGCACACATCATCACACTCAGTGTGTGTGTGTGTGTATGTGTGTGTGTAAAGATGAGATTTCATCATGCTGCCCAGGTTGGTCTTGAACTCCAAGGCTCAGCCAATCCACCCACCTTGGCTTCGCAAAGTGCTGGGATTATAGGGGTGAATCACCACGCCCAGCCAGAAGAGGTTTTCTTTGAAGATGTTTAAGCCGGTTCTGACAAAAGTGAGGAGTCAAGGTTTTTGGTTTCAGCCACTAATAAAACAGAGATGCCATTAATTAAGATGGTGAAGACAGTGGGAAGAACAAGTTGAAGGATGAGCAGGCGCTCAGTTTGGAATGTGTTTAATTCCATGCGCTGATTAAGTAATCTAGGTGGAGAGGTTGAGGAGACAGATGGATAAATGACTCTGGAGGGCTAGGGAGAGGTCTGGCCTGGAGGTATCATTTGGGAACATTATTAACATATGGATAGATTTTAAAGCCAGGAGACTCGAAGAAATAATTAGGGAAATGAATGTGGATCCAGGGTCAGCAAACTATGGCTCTTGGGTTGAATCCAACCAGCTGCCCGTTTTTGCAAATAAAATTGTATTGGAACACTGCTGCACCCGTTTGTTTATCCTTTGTCTCGGGCTGTTTTCCTGCTACAATGGCAGCCTTGAGTAGCTGCTACAGATCCCCTTGTGGACAAAACCTATCCTTTAAGATCTGGCCAGCCTCTGGTATGGATATGAATGAGAAAAAGTCCCAAGAATTGGCCCAATAAGGTTGGGATTTTGGCTGTGTTCCCACCCAAAATCTCATCTTGAATTGTAATCCCCATAATTCCTCCATGTCAAGGGAGGATCAGGTGGAGGTAATTAAATCACGATGGTGGTTTCTCTCATGCTGTTTTCAGGACAGTGAGTGAGTTCTCAGGAGATCTGATGGTTTTGTAAGTATTTGGTAGTTTCTCCTGCGTTCATTCTCCTTTCTGCTGCTTGTGAAGAAAGTGCCTTGCTTCCTCTTCACCTTCTGCCATGATTGTAAATTTCCTGAGACCTCCCAGCTGTGCTGAACTCTGGGTCAATTAAACCTCCTTCCTTTATAAATTACCCAGTTTTAAGCAGTTATTTATAGCAGTATGAAAATGGACTAATAAATGCTGTTTAAAAAGAACCAGCAACTGCAATTCCAACATTTTCAGAGGCTGAGATGGGAGGACAGCTTGAGGCTGGGAGTCTGAGATCACCTTGGGCAACACAATGAGACCCTGTCTCTACAAAAAAGTAAAAAGAAAAACAAATAAATAAGCCGAGCATGCTGGCACATACCTACATGTGATGATACATGCCTATATGTGCCTATCTCACGTGTCCTAGCTACTGGAGAGGGTGAGCTGGGAAGGTCATTTGAGCCGAGAAGTCAGAGGTTACAGTGAGCTGATCATACCACCGCCCTCTAGCCTGGGAGACACAGCGTAACCCTATCTTTAAAGCAAAAACAAAGGAGAAGCCACTGAAGGAGGAGGAAATCTAGAAGTGTTTGATGAATTGGAAGCAAAGTACAAAAAGCGTTTTAAGAAGGATTTAACAACCAGCTCTGTCATATGTTGCCAACTGGTTAAATAAGAAGATGACTCTCTGAGTAATGACTATTGGATCTCATGATGTGAGGGTCACAGGTGATCTTGAAAGAAGTGATTTGGTGGAATGGCAGGGATCCAAGTAACTTTGGCTGAGAGGATTCAAGAACAAATAGAATGGATGCATAAAGAAGGGATGGAATAATAGCCTGAGGAGAAGACACGGCTGGGTATTTGTGGTTTTTGTGTTTTTAAAGATGGGAGAATATAACCAGTTACAGAGGGAAATGTTTGAGGTAGGGTGGAAAGGGGACAATTGCTGGAGCAATTGACATTGAGTTCAAAAAAACATTAAGTAGTATTTGGTGCATTAAGTAGAGAAACTGACCTTTATTTAGAAAACGAATGGTTCATCCATAGAAACACAGAGGTGAGGGGGAGGTCAAATTGGTGGGCAACATGTGGGCAATAAGAGTTGCAGGGAACTTCTTTGAACAGTTTCAGTTTCTCAGTTCACTAGGTAACAAGGTCATTTGTGGAAGTGACAACAGGTGGATGTGCTAAAGGTCTGAAGATGGGAGAAATACTCTCTGGGAGAGTAGAGGGATGAATGGGTCAGGGAAAGACCTTATTACCAGGTGACTTTAAAAACCAGCTCCCGTGGTGCTTCTGGCTTCCAAGTGACAGCGGTTAGCACAGTAGTGTGCAGCAGCTGTGAAAGGGAAGACCTAGCACAGACAGGAAATCAGACGGAGGTAGGGTTGTGAATACCTGGAAATGAGAATGAGGCTGAAGTGTTGGGGGAGGATGCAGGGAAGTAACTGGAATGATCAGCCCAGGATCAGCTGGGTAGAGAAGGGAATGAGGGCAACCAACAGGTAGCAAGTCCTAGTGGGGCTGAGTTTTTGGAGCTACAGTACTACAGGGAATAAATTGAAGAGAGAAGAGATGTGGTCAGAGTAAAATGTTTGAAAATGAGATTACAGAGGGGTTAGAGGTTATTTAAAAGTGGACTTTTGCCCAGGGCAAACAGAAATTTTGCATAGATCTCTGGTTTTTCCTAAACACCCTGAAATAAAAAGCTGCCTAAGATGTCTGATGTTAGCCACACACCACTTAGCAAAGCTCTTGGCAGAGAGTAAGTTAAGGGCTTTTCACATAGACTTTCATGTACTACAGCCTCTGTAGAGAGGCATTTTACAGATGGGGCACTAAAGTGTACAGAATGCAAGTCCTTTAACCAAAGTTGCATAGCAAAGTCGTGGATGAAGACTGGATATAGCTCAGACACTTCCGTTTCCAAAGCATTTTCCAAATCACCCCTTTCTTCTATCACCTGGTAGATCTGCGGGTCCAGAAGGCTGAAAGGCAGTCATAGCATCTTTTAGCAGCAAAATCAGGGTGTCTCAGCCCAAGTAAGAGGTTCTTTCCACCCACCACATTGCCATTCCATAGTCAAGATGTCCATTACATAAGATAGACTTATTTTCCTTTGATTAAACTAGGTCTCTCATTGTAAAAAGACATCTTGGCAAAAAAAAAAAAAAAAATTCCTTTTTTGTCTTATCTTCTAATTCTGTGTCGCTTTTCCATTCTTTATTCTTTGTAATTCTTTAATGAAATCACATTTTCCCTTTCCACAATTTCTTCTTCTATCCAACAGCATGGAACTTTCCATCCTTTTGACAGAGTTCTACAACAAAGGTTAATTACTTTATAATTTCATTCTCTTAAAAAAAAAAGCACACTAAAATTGCTAATTTTAACTGTGCTTCTTGTCAGCGGGTTCATGTAAATTCACTGTAATTAAACCAGATGTTTTCTTGTGCCTTTAAGTCAGGTGGTAATTTAAGGAAAATTTTCATTTCAACGTAAAGGAGGACAGAGTGTTATCAAGAGAAGTCCTCTCCTCTCCTCCCCTCCCCTGCCCTCCTCTCCCCTCCCCTCCCCTCCCTTCCCTGCTCTATTTCCACATCTGAAAACAGATTCACAATAGTGAACTTTGCGGGTAGATATGAGAAATTCCAAGGTAGCATATATAAAAGCAGCGAGCCCTGCCCAATTCAACAGGAGTTTCTCTTGCTACTTTTCTTGTCTAGCTAATTTTTTTTTTTTTGGTCTCTGCACTTCAGTTGCCATATTTGCTTTTTCATTCATTATAAAAAGGCTTGGAACAGTGTTAATAAGAGAGATTTAGATAATTTTAGTCTTATATTTCCTAGTTGTGTTGGAGAAAACATATTTGTTCCAGATAAATCTTTACAACTTAAGTCATTATAGCCTTTTAATTGAACTATGCAGTGGTATGCTACTAAATGATTCACAACTTGCTCTTCAGGGAAAAATAAAAATAAAAGTTTGCCAATTTCCATGGTGTAAATATTTACACCATGGTTGATTTGAAGCAATAAATGTGGTACTACTGAACTTGGAGGTGGGAAGAGAAGCAAGTTAGTTTGAGTTAGCTTTGAATATAGCTAACATATGTCATACATATCCCCCAACTTCACAAACAGTACCCATAAATGGGACCCTGTGGTGTCATGAAAAGGGTATGGAATTTGATGTGGGATAGTCATTCATTCATCCATCTATTCATTCAACAACAGTTAATGAGCCCATACTATGGATTAGCAGAGTGAACAAAACAAAGTTTCTATCCTCATTAAGCTGATGTCTCTTGTAATCAATATACAGCACGAAGTAGAGAGAAATAAAGCAGAAAAGAATGGTAGAGATTTTGGCCAGGAATAGAATTATATATCAGGTGGTCAGGGAAGGCCCTTCAGGTAAGATTTTGAAATCTATTTATTCTTCTTCTGCACAACTGTATCAATAGTATCTACATCACAGTGTTTGAGAATTGACTGTAATAATGGAGAGTATCAGCACAATGCCTCGCTCACAGTGGGCATCCAAAAAACGTAACTGCATTTCTCTTTACCCTTTATAATATCTCAAGATCATCTTTGTAAACATCTCAAATGTGCTGAGCTCTAATAAAGGGATGGCTTCAGGAATCACTAAGGTGTGAATAGCGTTTACCCTTAACACTAAATGACTCTGGAATGCTTTACTTACTGCCTTGTTGCTATTGCTTTTTCTGCTTTTCCCCTCACTTTTCCATTTTCCAGGTTTTATGTGCCATATCTTGTTACTACAGATGTACTCATCCTTAGCAACATGCAGCCTCCTTCAAGTTTACTGCGACCTGAGAAACCCGATGATCGGCTCATTAGAAATGTACGCTTAATAAAGGTACTCATTCCTGAGATATGTCAGTCTTCCTTACAATTAAAGTACATGAGCTTTTTAAAAAGGATGATGTTAAATATGTTTATATGTAATTAATTGTATTAAAGATCAATTATATTAATTATAGTATATGTTATGTTATTAATTATAATCAATTATGTATAATTATTATATGGGATCCTACATTTCCTTATTTATAAAATAGGAAAACCAATGCTCTTTTCTCCTTCACATTTGGTGTTAAGATTAAATGAATCTATATTGCTAGTGAAAATGCAAAATCGTACAACTTCTATGGAAGAGTACCTCTCAACAGCTAATAAAACTCCATATGCACTTACTCTCTGACTCTTGCAATCCCACTTTTAGGAATTTATCCTAAAGATACATTGCCATAAGTACCAAACAACATATGCACAAGGCTATTTACTACGGTATTATTTATGCTAGTAGATAATAGAAAGTTTCATGATCCATCCCTCTCTTCTCCTTTTTTTTTTTTTTTTTTTTGAGATGGAGTCTCATTCTGTTGCCCAGGCTCAAGGGCAATGGCACAATATCAGCTCACTGCAACCTCCACTTCCCAGGTTCAAACAATTCTCGTGCATCAGCCTCCCGAATAGTTGAGATTACAGGCATGCACCACCACACCTGGCTAATTTTTTTTTTTTTATTTTTAGTAAAAAAGGAGTTTCACCAAGTTGGTAAAGCTGGTCTTGAACTCCTGACCTTGTGATCTGCCCACCTCGGCCTCCCAAAGTGCTGGGATTACAAGCATGAGCCACCGTGCTTCTCCCATCTCTCCCTTTTTATATGAAAGGTAGTATAATTGATATACTTTGCATCTTGTATTTTTGTTCACTCAGTATATCCTGGAAATCACTTCATATCAGTTACTACAGAATTTCCTCATTATTTTTTATGACTCTATTTTATTACATTGTGTTGATGGAAATACTATGACTTATTCAATCAACATCCAATATCTTTTTATATTATCCCACTTAATGTGCACAAGAATCTATAAGATAGGTATTTTAATTAATTCCATTTTATAGATGAGGAAACCAAGGCACTAAGAGGTTAAACAACTTGTCCCAGGCATGCTTGGCTCCAGAGTGTACTTTGTCTGACAGTGTACAATTCTACCTGTTGGTAGAAGGGGCTACACATTTCTGAAACAGTAAAGTCAGATCTAGTGAAATCTTCTCGAATTGGAAGTTTTACACGGTCTACTCTGACGATGACCCCAAAGTCCAGTGTGTGGGATCTGCAGTGAGGATGAACTGCAAGGGTGTAAGGGAGGGATGGATCATGAAGGTAGGCTGTGTAAAACTTCCAGCTCTAGGATGGGATTTGGTGGAAGTGAGAATTAGGGGCAGAGTGAGAAGAGGCTGGCACTATTTCCCTTATCTTTCTGTGAGATTTTACAGCTGAGAATGTGAATCTGGGTTCTACTCAGGGTCATAACTCTGAGGTATTTAGAACTTGCTTATATAAAAACAAGAGTATTAGATCCTACTGAATCCCAGCAAAACACACACATACACACACACACTCTCTCTCTCTCTCACACACACACACACACACACATACACACACAGAAATTTTTCAAAAAATGTACAAGACAGAATTGCCATGGTAGAAGTCCTATCTTTAAGTTCTAAGGCTAAACTGAGTCTAGTGGGGTCTTTTTTTTTTTTTTTTTTTTTGTGCCTGAATTTCACTCTTGTTGCCCAGGCTGAAGTACAATGATGGGATCTCAGTTCACTGAAACCTCTGCTTCCCAGGTTCAAGCGATTCTCCTGCCTCATCCTCCAGAGTAGCTTGGATTACAGGAATACACCACCATGCCCGGCTAATTTTGTATTTTTAGTAGAGATGGGGTTTACCCACGTTGGTCAGGCTGGTCTCGAACTCCCGACCTCAGGTGATCCGCCCACCTCGGCCTCCCAAAGTGCTGGGATTACAGGTGTGAGCCAGTGTGCCTGGCCAATAGGGGTATTTTCTTCATGCAGCTGACAGTGACAGTGCTCTGGCTAGACCCTTTCAGATCTTTTTATACCATTTTTGTGCACCTCTATCCTTTGCCTACATGTGCAGAGAGACAAAAGTTCCTGAAATTTTACTTCCAAATCTCTCCTCCCGATCCCAGCCCCTAACTGTTGGCTGGCAGCTTCCTTGGCTAACTTAGAACACCTGTGATATATGGCCCACCCTGAGCAGTGAAGGCTCAGGTTGCAGTCGCTTTTCGCTGGACTTGGTCAGAAGTTGCACCTTGGCTTTCTCCCCTTCCTTGTCCAACTTCCCTTACTCTCCTCCCAGTCTTCCCTGGGAAAACTTTCTTAATCAGTCACCTATGCATGAAGCTTCTGATTCTGGGCAACTATCTAAAGCCATGCCACAAGGTAAGAGACAGGGTGGCAGGAGGGGAAACTGAAATATGGTCATAAGGAAGCATTTCCTAGGAACGTAAGTCCTAGAATTGGCTAATTCTAGCCTATCACTAAGGTAACTGCAGTGAGCCTGGGAAGAAACATCCAAGTCAACCCGCAGCAGTCAAGGAATGCTTCCTGGAGGAAGTAACATTTGAGCAAAGACTTGAAAGATCAATAGAGGTCGCCTTGTAAACATGGAGGAGAAGTCATTCCAAGCAGGAGACATGGCATGGGGAAGGACAGAGAGGCAGGAAAAGTTATATGTTCTAGCAGTAGTGGCTCTAGGTTCTTGGAGTCTCAAGTTATGAGGAAGAAAAACTGCAGAAGCACACTTTCTAGAAACTTGTGGGGTATGGAGGTGCGCTAAGGTGGGGAGGGAGACATGGAGGCTCCTAGGCTGACTTTTAGATCTCTCTCTTGAGTTACTAGGTGCAGTTCATTGAGATGAGGACCACAGGGAAAGCCAGTATAGAACTGGAGATTAGCTCATTTCCAAATACCTTGAGTTTGACACGACTGTCATACAGCCAAGTGAATATTTAATTCTGGGTGCATCAATTGTGTATGCTAAGCTTTTTAATTCTTACATAATTCAGCACTGTCTGACTTCCAAATTCAACATGTTTAAACAATGTGTTGCATGTTGTCTCTTTCCAGAGGCATCGGTGCAGTCAAGCCTTGGAGAGAGAAGGTGGTGGACACAGTTTGGGTATCTGTCCCCTCCCAAATCTCATGTTGAATTGTAATCTTCAATGCTGGATGTGTGACTGGGTCCCTCATGGGACCTGGATCCTTCATGGGACCTGGATCCTTCATGGCTTGGTGCTGCCTTAGCGACAGTGAGTGAATTCCCCGCAGATCTGGTTGTTTAAAAGTGTATGATACTGCACCATCAATCTCTCTCTTGTGCCTGTTTCTGCTGCGTCGTGTGCCTGCTCCTACTTCATTTTCCACCATCAGTAAAAGCTCCTCAGCCTCCTCAGAAGCCAAGCTATGTTAGTGCTATGATTTCTGTACAGCTTGCAGAACTGTGAGCCAATTAAATCTCCTTTCTTTATAAATTACCTGGTCTCAGGTATTTCTTTATAGCAATGCAAGAATGTTCTAATACACTGGTATGAAGTGAGAAGGGGAATGGGGGTACAAAAGGGCCAAAGCTGAGTGCATGTCTATGGCAGTCACTGTGATGGAGAAGCACCTCCTGGAGGTGTGCAATGCATAGCCTACATTTTCCTTCATTGAAGACCTTGGAAAAGAAAGGTGTGTCTGAGGGAATTAACAATGTAGGGAAAACAAAAGCCTCCTAACTGACTGGCATGGCCCCTTGAGCAGATTCAACATCCCCCTTCCCAGGTAAGCTCTCCTCCCTTGCTTACCGTCTTCCTCAGTCTGGACCACCAGCTCCTCACTCTCCATTCGGCCCTCAGGGTTGGACAGCAGGAGTCGCAGCCGGATGGTCATGAAGGGGCGCAGGCCTCGCAGGGTGTAGTGGGAGGAGGTCTGGATGACCTCTTCAGCCTCGTACTGCTGCTGGTTGAACACATACTGGTACTGCACGGTGAGGTTGTAGCTGTGGCAGCGGGTCACCGTGTAGCCGAAGGGTTCCCACTGCAGGGTCAGCTGCCGGGCTCGGATGTCCACGATTTCCACGTTCTGTGGGCCATGCACTGGATCTGCAAGACACACAGGCAAGAAAAAAGGGCTCTGAGGAGACCGCCAGGAAGCTGGGGCACATGTTCTGCTAAAACAGGGAGCACAGCTTTTCCAAACGTATCTCCACCATTCAGTCACTGCCATCATGATTTTGGCCACAGGCAGTATAATTTAGAGAACACTTTTCCTTAAATCAGTCTCCCTTGTCTAATAGAAAACCTCATAAATAAATGTTAACCACAAAAATAAATGTGAAATTGTTAAATCCTTAAGAGTGTACCAGAGCACCAGTGAAAATCTTCTTGATACCACAAACAGCACACTCCCCACTTCTGGGATATGCTTAGACGGCTGCTGAGAGCTGACCTGCCTCCTTATTCTGAATCCAGCCACAACCTGTCCCCTTTGGAGGTCAACCTCTCCTCTTCGGCCAACAACATCCAGATGCACAAGCTGGAAACTGAGTCACAGCCTCAACCCGCAACACCCAGTTTATCCATGCAGTCATCACGACCCACCGACTCTGCTTTGGGATCTGCGCTCCTTTCCTTGAGTACACAGTTCATCATTTCCTAATCTCTCACAACAGTCCTCCACCCCTCTTGTCTCCTCTCCACTTTCTCCCTAAGCCACCCCTCTGGGATCATCATTCTAAAAGCCAATCTGAGCACGACTTCTCACTCTAATGCTGTCTTCCACTCCACGCTTCCTACTGATTTTGGTCGCAGGTCACCAGGCATAACATCGTCTATGTCTCATTTTATTAGGAATATTCTATTTATACTTTATGTACATTAAATAGATTTTTCATATACAAAACAGGTTATAACAAACAAGATGTTTTTCAAAAATCCTCACGTATAAAGCTCAGTTTATGTTGAGGTTTAGGCATTCGTTTCTTGGGGGTGTTTGTTTTGTTTTGTTGAGATGGGAGTCTGACCCTGTCTCCTAGGCTGGAGTCCAGTGGCATGATCAGAGCTTGTCCCAACCTCAAACTCCTAAGCTCAAGTGATCATGATCCTCTAGCCTCAGCCTCACAAGTAGGTGGGCCTACACCATGCTTGGCTAATTTTTTAATTTTTTCAGATATGGGGTCTCCCTGTGTTGCCCAGGCTAGTCTCAAACTCCTGGGCTCAAGCGATCCTCTTGCCTTGGCCTCCCAAAGTGATGGGATTGCAGGCATCATCCACCATGCCTGGCTCTGGGGTCGGACATTTGTTATGGTAGAAACATAACTTCTCATGTGATGGACACCCCAGAAATTCTTGTGTCAGATTTTCTTCTCTGGGAGGAGTTAAGCACAGGCTAGAGATTAAATCAGTACTTCTCCCCATACTTATAGGACAACAGAATTGTGTATCCTCTTTGGGTCCACTTTTTATTTCATTTGTAAAATCATGATAATAGTAGCTAACCTCATTGCCGGGGAAGGGGAAGTTAGACGAGACGTTTGTACAGCAGTTAGAATTAGGACTTAATAAGCACTCTTCATATAACTGGAGAGTGTTGTTTGTTTTGCAGTAATAGTAATAATATATATGTAATAGTAATAACAGTATTCCACATGCTGTGTCTACCCTGAATGCCTTGTGAGTGGCAGTGCTGGGAGCACCCTTATGCAACACGATGGGCTAGAGTTCCCTCTGCTCCAATCCCCTCAGAGCATTTAGGGGTAAGGCTACCTCTGCACCAGTGCAGCAATTAGAAAGAGGGAGAGCTACTGGTGCTAGCCGATCTGTCCCTATGGGAAAATGTCCTATAACTTGTGTTAGAGTCTCAGCAAGGAACACAGTTCACAGGAATGTCAGGACACCTGGCGAGCCAGCACAGAGCTGCCCACGTGGCTGCGGGAGACAGGGTGTTGAGGATAGTGGACAGCCCCAGCCCCTGATCTGCTGAGGAGTTCATGGTCCCTCTTACAGCCAAATTACTTGTGCTCACAGGTCCTTTGTGCAGAGCAGAACCAGCACCCCAAAATCAAATGGGTGACTTTGAGGATGTGACACCGAGCAAGCTGTTGCCGAGGGCCTGCTGTGGAACTGAAGGTGACATGCGTTCCCCGTGGCTGGGGATTATGATCTGGTAGGGTTGCGGCTGCTGGCTAAACATCTCAAAGTTGTACAGACTGCACTGAGAACAGGTGCACAAGTGCACAGACAGCGAAAAACTGCTTTCCTGGGAAGCCCCGAGCATCCCCACCAGCCTTGCCTAGCTGGAGCCTCTCCATTTGTCCAGGTGCCAGAACTCTGCTGGCAGGGAGCCACTGCCCCTGCTCAGGGCCTCTTCAGCACTCCTCCCCTGGGTGTGCCCTCCAAACTGATGCCAAGCCCCAATACAACACTCACCCACATGGCACTCTTGCCTCCCTCCTGAGGCAGTGAGAATAGGAACACTGAAGACCCATTTAAGCCCCAGGCTAAGACTATATTTTATTGACCATCTTAAAATGTACCATATCCCAAATTAAATACAATTTTTGAGATCTCCATTATGCCCTTAACCCACAAACAAAACTACAAAAACAAAACACCATTGATGGAGCCACAGCCACAAATGCTGGGTTCTATCTTCTCAACCATCGTATCAACCTGGGAGGGAAGGATGGCCCAGCTCAACATTACAGATGAGTAACTTGAGGTCCAGAAGGGTACAGGAATTTCTACAGAGTAGCAAGTCCAGCAAGTGACAAAGTGGGGGTTTTGAACTTGTGTCTGCCTGCCCCACAAGTAGTGTGCAATGTAAAAAAGAGTCTCTGTAAGTTATCAGTTACACTCTCTATTTTGTAAATCTCACTGCCTGGGGGAAAGGCATCACTAGCTCTGTCCAAGAGGAAAACCAAGCTCTTTGAGACAAAATGATTGGTCTAAAGTCACAGAGTGAGCGGTACAGCCAAGATCTGAGGTCTGCCAGAGTGGGAAACCTGTGTTTTCTCTGCACCTTGATGCCACCGAAGACTGAGACCAGGAAAAGAACATATACGTGAGGCATGTCACCTTCATCAGGAGTCTGGGAAGACTTGAAGAGAACATTGTGAGAAAGTCCAAATGCTATAAGGCAATAATGACTTGGGTCTCAGGAGCCTAGGACCTGAGGGAGAGGGTGATGCAGTGACATAAACACATTTAGTGCCAAGGTGACCATGGGCCTTTTGACCCCTGGTCTCTGTTCTCCCTGGAGCTCACCTCTAGAGGTGTGCACACAAACACCTTTCTGCTTCTCTTAAAGGAGTAACAGGCAGGAACATCTTTTTAAAGAAGACAAGAACATCGTGATCTTGCCACACGGCAAAGAGACTCTCCCAGAGTGGAAAGGTTGGGATACAGGAAAAGCCGCTTGTTCCTTCTTGATCATGTGTGACTGTCACGACAGGCCCCAGGCACAGTGGTGCTGATCGGAGCGTGGCCTGAAGCCAACTCTGGAGCTCACTAGCTGTGTGACCTTGGGCAAGGGTACTTCATCGCTGAGCCTCCATCTCCTCATCTATAAAGTGGAAATTATTACACTAGTCTCAGAAGGCTCTTAATGAGCATAAAATGAACTGTAAAGACAGAGAAAATTGCCTTTGCCTAACGGTAGGTATTCCTCTTAGGGAGAATTGCCTTTCTTGGAGAAGTGCCTTCTGAAGCTTGTTTGGGGTCGAAGTTGCATCCTTGGGACCTCTGTGTCACTTCTGCTGAGACTCCAGTGGAAGAGAAAAATAAACCCACTGGGGGCTTGGACAGAATAAGAGAGGTGTGAGGGTGAACAAATGGCAGAATATTAGGTGAAGCCCAAGGTGATCGCTCCCCAAGTGATTTTTACATCTCCAGCAAGGCCCTCAAAATACAACAAAGATGTTTGCTGTGCCTGCGTCTCCTGTGGGTTCTAGAAGGGACTGAGGTCTGCACGCCTTGGGTCTAATTAAGATACCATGTGGGAACACAGGGACCAGAGGCAAAGGAATCTTGGAACATTTGCTCGTGTGTATGACTGAAATCTTGGGAGATGATTTTGGGGGTCCTACCAGCTATGAAAATTCAGACTGAAGGAAATCTCAGTTCGTATTCAAAGGCAAGAAGGACTCTGGTGAACCTAGAGATTCGTTACTTGCAGGTGAAAGCATTTTGTAAATCTGAGAACTCCCATTCGGGAAAGAGAAAGACAATGGCTATTAAGCAGCAGCCCTGGGCTAGGTGCTACCCTTCACACTTGTGTCCTGAAAGCAACTCTGGGGTACAGCAAGTTGAGACTCAGCGAAGGGATGTAACTTACCCAGGGCCACGTGGCCGAGCCCCCATTCTCTGGGGGGCAGTTCCATGAATGGGTCAGTCACACACGTAAGCACACAAGCCTGTCCCGAACATGTGCAAAATCACAAATGGGTCTGGGATAAGAAGACAAATTTCAGCCTGTAGCCCCTTCCCCCTTCCCCTTTCTCCCAACCACTTCCCCCATGACCAGGGGCCTCACATATGTGTCTGTGGCGACCTCAGTCCTCAGGCGCGAGTTCTGTCCACTTCCCCCAAACATCCAGCCTTTGGCCATGGCACTTTGCACTGTTGTCCGACACACTCAGCATTTGTCATACTGTCCAGGAATTGCTTGTTCGTGTGTTTATCTCCCCTCCCAGCAACGGACCATGCTCTGTTTGTCAGTAACCTCAGCACCTGCACAGGGTCTGTCGAGGGGCAGTTCCTGTGAGATGAACAGATGGTGACCTGTTCTTGGGAGCTGAGCTCAGACTTCCTGACTCCACAGTCCTTGTTCTGTCCCCTTCGGCATGTCAGCAGGGTCTTTAAGGGTATTTTTTTTTTTTTTTTTTTTTGCATTCAAGCAAGAGCATATCCTCAAATCCTATACAATGGAAACTAGTTTTTAGAATGTGATGGAAGCATTCATGCTTTCAGTCTGACCCTTCTAACCCTCATCTGCCAAACCCAGCTTCTGCTGGGTAATTGCCTGCAGCATGGAGAATCTGGGGTTTACATTCGCATTGGTGCAAACAAGTTGGAAATTGCTGAGAAAGCCTTTTGTGTGCAGTGGAGATTGGTTTGTTGAATTTACATTCCCCGTGTAAATATGGCCAAGCCTAGAGCCTATGGTTTCTGCCTCCAGATAAAGCCCTGTCCGTATGACCTTCTTGAGTAACAGCCCACGGGCCAAGAAGATGGCAAACAGTGGGAAGAGAGTGTGGCTTATCTGGGAAGCTGGAAAACCAACCTCTGATGATAGAAAATCAAACTGGCTCTACCTCTGGATGCACTTTCTGCATGCTCTTAGACTAGACAACGGTGGCCTTGTCCCAAACCCTGTACTTTAGAGAGCCATCTTGGCCCACTTCAGAATGTGCCCTCTTTCCGGAGCAAGGGATCAGGAGGTCAATGGGCTGTGTCCACCTGGTTCTGTCCTCTCCCTTATGGTCGAGGCTCCACATATATGACACCCTAGAATTCCCTGCCCAGGGGCCCTACACTCAGTGTCAGGGTCTGTGTGACCCTCTTCCCTTGGTCTGCCCTTCCTGTGAGTGTCTCTGGGCCCAAGGATGGTCAAAGGATGGCTGTTTGGGTGAAGTGGACAGAATTCGCTCCTGAGGATTGAGGTTGCTGCACACACATACGTGGGGCACTTGTAGGGAGAGATGCGGTTGGGTGCAAGGAGAAGGGGGAAGGGGCCACAGGCTGACATTTTTATTCTTATCCCAGATCCGGTGATTGTGGACATGTTAGGGACAGGCTTGTGTGCATGCATGTGTGACTGACACACTCAGGTTTTCAGAAGGTTCTGCATTCTTACTGCTGCCTCAGGAAGGCAGGGTGGTCCTCCTTACCCCTGAACCCTGCTCCTTTTTCTACATCAGTTCTTAATAAACTACTAAGTCCATCCTAAAGTACCATTTTCATTCTAATACCTGAGCCCAACCTGCAACAGGTACCTTCCTGCCCCTAAATGACCCTGAGTCATTTTCCACTTCTCACTTCTCAAATCCTATACTTTTTTTTTTTTTTTTAATTGAGGCGGAGTTTTGCTCTTGTTACCTAGGCTTGAGTACAATGGTGGAATCCTGGCTCACTGTAACCTCCGCCTCCTGGGTTCTAGTGATTCTTCTGTCTCAGCCTCCCCAGTAGCTGGGATTACAGGCACCCACCATCATGCTCAGTTAATTTTTGTATTTTTAGTAGAGACGGGATTTCTCCATGTTGGCCAGGCTGGTCTCAATCTCTTGACCTCAGGTGATCCACCTGCCTCAGCCTCCCAAAGTGCTGGGATTACAGACATGAGCCACTGCACCCAGCTAACTCCTATACTCTTACCTCAAAGCAAGGTATCATAAATACCTCCACACCTCCATGCTTCTGCCCAGCTATCTCCTCTGCTTGGAATGCCACTGACAAATCCTTATTCAATATTTTAAAGGCCCAAGTCCAATGCCACCCTTTACTCGTGACTTTCTCTAACAGCCTCCCTTGCCCATAATTAATGCCTTGATGATCTTTTTTCCTTAACACGCTATTATATGTCTGCCATGGCTCTGATCAGACTTCAGGGTAACTGTGTATATGTTTGGTTCTTGTTCACCTCCCCTGCTAACCTGTGAGCCCCTACATCTCCTCATTTTATAACTAAAACATATAGCTGCTGAATAAATGAATAAGCACATAAATGAATAAATATAGAAAGTAGTGATGTCTGAAGACCAAACCAGCTGAATTAAGGTGTTAATACAGTGCAGGGGAAAAGCAGTAAGTAGAGGGTTGATTCGGGATCTCTTTACACTCCAATTGTTAAGGGTAATCATGTGGTTAAGTCAGAATTGGCTTCCTTTCTCATTCTGTATGAACCCAGCCTCCATCCCTGCTGTCAAAGGCAAGAGCTGTGGAATCTTCTAATGACCTTAATCAAGGCAGAACATCTTATTAAAAAAGAAGCAGTAAAGCAGATTTCCAATTCATGAGTTTGCTATGTATTCCTGTTTGCATGTGGAGTTGGCTGCAGCATATGTACTGTTCAAAGCTAAACCTAAATTGAGATAATTTGGGGCATGGGGCTGAAAATGTGGAGGTGGATAGCTTGTATGTAAAATTAATTTTTTATCCATTTGGAGATGCAATTTGAGTTCTTTTCAAATTAAATTGCAATGGAGTCCTAGGCAGCTGGAAACATTATTGCCAACATAATTTGATACTGCAAGAGCAAAATACGTTGACAGACAGTTCGATGTGACCATTAATTTGTACTTTCTGCATGGAAATGATACACGAAGGGAATGAAAAGGTGAGGGGAACAAAAATAAAATCCATCTTCTTTCCAGCATCATGGAAACCTACTCTCTTGCTCATTTTCCACCGCCACCTCCTCTAATTTATTGCAGACGTTTGGTGGACAAGGTTTTGTGGAATGTTGGTTCATTATCCCTAATCCAAAAATCTGAAATCTGAAATATTCCAAAATCTGAAACTTTTTGAGTGCCAGCATGATGGTCAAAGGAAATGCTCATGGGAATATTTCAAATTTCAGATTTTTGATATTAGTGATGTTCAACTGGTAAGTATAATACAAATATTCCCAAATCTGAAACATTTCTGGTTCCAGTCAGTTCAGATAAGGGATATTCAGCCTGTATTACCATAGGTATCTCATAAATGTAAGCAAGGGGAGTTTCATTTGGAGATGCTGGTAATTCCACAATATAGAAGCACTAGATCCTACCTGTGCTGATGACTAGAATCACCAGGAGCTGGAGCACGTCACCTTGTGAGAAGGCAACTCGGTTGCTACCCTCCTATAGCAATGCCACAGGATTTCTTAATTGAAAACTATGGAGGCATCATGACATGGGGAAAAGAACATTGGTCCTGTGATCACCTGAAGCTAAGCACATCACTTACCCTACCTGTGTGTGTTCCTTATTTTTCTCACATAGAAAATGTAGATGATATTCCCTGACTCTTAGGGCTATGAGGTGAATTAAGAAGACAATATCTTCCAGGTCTTGGATGGACTAGACACAGTTGCATTGCCTCAAACCCAGAGCGGGAGATGAGACAGAACAGCCACTGAGACAAACAGGGGTGGTGGAGGTTTCTGTGGATCTCTGATCTGGTTCTGAGTCTAGCTGACTATTGGACTCATTCTTTTGACCAACTATAGTTTAGGGTTAGAAAGCTTCCGTTAATGCCCTTGTAGTTATTGCTGTATCTGCTCCTTCCATTCTACATATATATTCTGAACCTCTGAGATAGGCCAGGCATTAGGGATGTAAGTGAATGAGACACTTTTCTGCTTTTCTGAAACTCATGCTAGGGGGATGAAATAATTTTGAAGGATGAAATGATGAAGCTTGATAAGTCTTTTGTAGGGGAATTATTGGGCTTCTGGACAATAGACACAGTATATAGTATAGAAACTCATCTCAGCCAATTTGATGATGACTCATGCATAATCCCGACATTCTATTTCATAGAAACCAAAGCCATCAAATAAATTTAAGGTGAGCGAGGGTTAACGATTCTCCAACAACTCCATTATTAGATCATAATAAAAGCCAGCCTCAGGCCAAATTCTACTACACAGATGGACATATTCAGTATACAGGCATTTATTAGCAAATGGGCACAAAACAGCTCAAACAGTCTATTTCACGAAGTTCATGAAGTCTCAGCAATAGGTAAACTAGTTACTATTCTTCATGAAAGGTTCATTTGAGGCAAGTACGACAGTACTCTAAGGCATAAGTTGGTGAGCTTTTTTCTTTTTCCTGGTAAAGGACCAGATAGTAAATATTTAAGGTTTTGCACCTTTGCAGGTTAGGTAGTCTCTGTTGCATCTGTCATCTCTGCTATCACAGTGCAAAGGCAGCCACAGATAACATGTACACAAAATGGGTGTGGCTGGGTTCCAGTAAACATTTATTTACAAAAAGCCAGAACCTTCGGCTATAGCATGCTTACTCTTGTTAAAATAAATGACTACGATTGCTACTTCAGGCAGCCAGTAATCCTCCTAATCTCATGGCTAACACAGTAGTGTTTAGGAATCAAGGCTTTAACACCATCCCTGAGGTCGAAGACTAGATGTCTTACAGGTATTCTTTATTATGTGCTTCTGGGGAGTATTTTAAAAACATTTTGGCCAACCTGCATATTTTAAATGCCTTTAATTTCACCAATTAGAATTTATTCATCATATTTATTATGGTAGTCCATAGGCCCTTGATTTCAATCACAGCAATCGACTACAATCAATTTCGTTTTTCTTTTCTTTTTTTTTTTTTTTTTCAGAGTTTCACTCTTGTTGCCCAGGCTGGAGAGCAGTGGTGCGATCTTGGCTCACTGCAACCTCTGCCTCCCAGGTTCAAGCAATTCTCCTGCCTCAGCCTCCTGAGTTGCTAGGATTAAAGGCATGCACCATGGTGCCCAGCTAATTTTTTGTATTATTTTAGTAGACACGGGGTTTTACCATGTTGGCCAGGATGGTCTCAAACTCCTGACCTCAGATGATCCACCTGCCTCAGCCTCCAAAAGTGCTGGAATTACAGGCGTGGGCCACTGTGCCTGGCCCGCAGCAATCAATTTCTAATATTTAGTTTGCTAATTAATAAAATGAAGATTGTTGATCAAGATATGGTATCAGAATAGCTGGAAAAATGGGCATGCCTCACCACATCTGGCTAATTTTTTTTTTTTTTTTAGAGACAAGTGTTCATTATTTGCCCAAGCTGGTCTTGAAATCCTGGCCTCAAATGATCCTTCCACCTCAGCCTGGGAAACAGAGTAAGACCATGTCTCTAAAAGAAAAAATTATATCTATATCTATATATAGATATAGATATATATGCAGGTATATATATGGTTATTACATATTATTTTGATATATGATGTCAAAAGCATGTGGTATAAAGTTGTCTCTGAGCTATGGGTTCCTGACTACAACACCAGTGTACTTCCCTAAATGGTGTGTTCTTGATTGAAAGGCTCTCAATACTGGAAGCAGCTCTCAATAGCTTAACAAATAGAAATCACCCATCATACCCCACTGTGTAAGCTTAAATATTTGAGATAAATTACCAGCAATGTAATATTTAGTCTTGAGGCCGATAATTCTTTCCTGAAAAGGGGGCCTTGGGCAAAGGATGGGTAGGATTTAACCAGGTAAAGGGGAAAAGTGTGTATAGGAGGGGACGAGAGAGGGAGAAAAGGGAGTGGGAAGGTTAAGTCCCAGATAAAGGAGGCAGCACATTTAAAGCCTAAGAGACAAAAGCAAAGAGGCCAATGGCCATGGAGACTGCAGTGCTTGAGTGGACAGGACAAGAGAACAGGAATCCCTGCCTTTCACCCACATGCATACCCTATACAGTCTGTTGCCTGTTCCATGCTGATTTTCACACAATACTTGCATTTCATCATGGCAATTGGGAAAAGCCCAGCTTTGCAAAGATGCGACATCAGAAGGAATGTAGCTCAATCTCATGTTGAAACTGTGGGCGCCTTCAGACAGTCCTTTGTACCGTGTCTGGCAGATGATGCTGTGTTTTCCAAGATACTGGTATTACTGGTGCTCTTGTGAGTTAATGGTGGTGTCTTACAGTCTCAACACAGTTTGAAAACCAGGATAGTTAACAATTCTGTATAGGCAATTCTGTCTGTCATGTGTCATAATTTATCTCTAATGCAGGGCCCCACTGCCTCAACTTCCCCCTGGGCACCTCATGCACACAAATCTGATGTCCTAGCTTCCCAGCTCCATCTCAGACCTTGATCTTCCCTCCCTCCCTCATCCAGATGCAGCCCCCTGGACTGTGACTGAGCCAGGGAGCAGGGTGCTCAGCTGTCTGCCTTCTGCCACATCAACAGGTGTTCAAACCCTGGGAAGAATTAAATGGACACAGGCAAAAGATTGCAGCCTGAAGACAGAGACTGGAATGTTTAAAAATTGCTTTTGTACCAGAGGAAACTGGGTTTGGAAAAGAGAAGCAATTTCGAAATGACATGGTTTTGGTTTCCAGAGAAAGATTTGAGGGGAAGAAAAGGAGAAGTCAAACCCATAACATCTGGGTTGGTTTCACTTCAATTCCCACTTGATTCATGGCAAGTCGCCTTATTCATTTAAAGAAAAAGAGGAAAAGTTAGAGAAAGACCAAAACCTGAAACATTTCTGGTGGTCAAAAGCCACCTAGTACTGGGCCCAGGTGAGGTATTAAACATTCTGAACACTTTACTTGTCCTGGCTGTGAAAAATAGGGCACTGGAATTAGGAAAGCCTCAGCGTAGCTAATTTGCCATCACTGCCTAAGATGCCATGCGTAAATCAAATTGTTTCTAGACTATGTAAAAACAAACAAAAGTAATATATCCTAATTGGACTCTGATGGCCTGTCTTCTAGAAGTACTACCATTTTGTTTTTCTTCAGTTGCAGAATTTGGCTTTCCACATTTGGAGCCAGAGCTTTTCAAAGCTGAGGCTGCTCCTAGCTGAGGACTCCCCCAATCCCAGGACATTCTTGATCTCCCAAAGAATTACATTAATCTACAGACACTACTCAGGACTGCTGGACCTTGACAAGCCCTGCTGTGTCAGCAGCCCCAGAAATGCCTACCAAGCTTTTTCATGATGTTCAAAGCTTTATTCTTTGAAATGTACAAGAGTGTCATTAAACTGAAGGAACATTTTCAAATGAAAACCACTGTCAGTTGAGGGAGGATTATTTTCTGTTGGATCTCATTTGGGACTTACCTAGGCAATGAGGAAGGCAACTGACAAAACAAAGCTGTCTGCTTCAGTTAACTCGTGGCAAACAAGAAGGGAACCCCAGTAGAACAGGGATCGCACTAGAACAGTAGCTAGAAGACACATTCTCCGTCTGATTGCTTCCCTCACTCATTTGTGAAGTACCTGCTGGCCTTGTTGAGCACCTCTCAGAAAAGATGAAGGGTTAAAATGCACACATTCTGTTTCCTGACTGACCCCTCTAATAGAGGCTGACCCTTGGCCATGACATTGTGAGACACAATCCTAGCACAGGCTTTATATAAGCCACCAAATGATAATTCTTCCTATCAGAACCTCAAAAACGTTCACTACTCTTCCTCCTTGACTTTCAACTTTGACTTTGCCTTCTAAAAGATGGTCTCTGCAAAATATGAGCTCTCCTTAAATGTCATCAATCTCTATGCCTCTTCCACATTGCGTCTTCCTCCATCTGTAAATAGCCTTACTCGGATACTTGATGTTTTCACATTTTCTCTCTTACCCATCAAAACTTATTTATGAACTGTGTGACATTGAAAGAATACTTTTACCCTTCCTGAGCTCCAGTTTTATAATTATACATACCTCCTATGTTTCTTGTAAGGTTTACATAAAATTATATGTACGCATCGTTAGGGGGATATTGTCACCATAGTGCTTTATAACAAATCACTCTCAAAGCCACTGGTTGACAGAAACGGGCATTTATTAAGCTTATGAATCTGCTTGTTTAACCTCCTGGTGTGGATCAGCCAGGCATGGCTCCAGGATATGAGTTGTGCCCAGGTCTGCCTGATATATGTTTATTCCACGGACCAGGCTGAAGGATTGGTAGCTACTCAGAGTAAGTTCTTTCCATGATGAATGCACCAGAGCCACACCAACCCATGTTAGGAGCTCCTAAGGCCTTCCTCATGTCATGCCTGCTAATACCATATTGAGAGAGCAAGTCACACAGGCAAGTCAAACATCAATGGAGTCACTCAACCCACAATTGGAAGAGGTGAGAGTAGTGGAGGTGAGCGAATATAACTGAATGATAATTCAAACTCTCAGATCAATAGATGTGTATGTTTTGGTTAACATAACCAGCCAACACTCCTTCACATAGTACAGGCTTGGTCCCCTAAGGGAGGAAAGTCTGACTTCGAGTCAGGTGTATGGAGAGCCAGAAGATTCTGCTAAAGCCATAAGATGTAGGCAGTTTCCTGCTCTATATTCATTTTAACTATTACGTAATGTGTCTCTTGGAGAGAGGGGTAGAAGTCTAATGGATAGACCTGGAGAAGCCACCTTGGCATTGAAGTCTTTCTCAATCTCAACATGAGCCTTCTGATCTACCAGCAAAACTGATCAGGTGAGTTATTCCTGTGCTCACCTCCCAAATGCTGGCTCAGACCACATCCCTCCACGTACCCTGATATCCTTTGCCCCAAATCAAAACTCTACAGCAGGCAAAAATCAGCCCCAAAGAGGTTTACATCCTAATACTCAGAACCTAGAAATCTGTTCTCTTTTTTTTTTTTATTATTTTTGAGATGGAGTCTCATTCTGTCTCCCAGGCTGGAGTGCAAAGGAATGATCTTGGCTCACTGCAACCTCTGCCTCTCAGGTTCAAGTGATTAACCTGCCTCAGCCTCCCGAGTAGCCAAGACTACAGGGAGCACCACCACGCCGGGTTAATTTTTGTATTTTTAGTAGAGATGGGGTTTCACCATGTTGGCCAGCTGGTCTTGAACTCGTGACCTCAGGTTATCCACCTGCCTTGGCCTCCCAAAGTGCTGGGATTACAGTGTAAGCCACCGTGCCCAGCCAGAATTTGTTATCTTACCTGGCAAAAAGAACACTGCGAACGTGATTAAGGATCTTGAACTGGGGAGATAATCTTGGATTACCTCGGCGGGCTCCATGTACTCATAAGGGTCTTTATAAGAGGGAGGCAAGAGGGCAGAGAAAAGAAATGATGTTATGCTGACATCTTTGAGGATGGAGGAGCAGCAGCAAGCCAAGGCACAGAAGCGGCCTCTGGAAGCTGGAAAAGGCAAGAAACAGATTCCCCCCAGAGTAGACCAAAGGAACACAGCCCTGCAGGCCCATCTCAGACTTCTGACCTCCAGAACAATAAATCAGTGTTGCTTTAACTGCTACACTTGTGAATTATTACAGCGGCAAGACGAAACTAACACAAACCTCAAATATTGCTCCGCTTATTTCTGTATGTTTATCCATGCTCTTCATTTTCACTGCCTCCCCTCTGTAGACCCATTATGTTTTATATATGGTCTTTGGCCTGAATGAGTTCTTGTAAAATACATGTAATCGTTTAGTATGCATGTATTTTTAATTATGTAAATTGGAATGAGTTCTAGCTTGTTTACCTTTTTGTCACTCAGCACTACACTTTTGACATCCACCCAGGCTGCTGTGTGCCCTTAGTTCATTATTTGCATCACTGTATGGGGTTCTGGGGTATGTTCCCTCCAGAATTTAGCAGTCTGCTCCCCACTGATAGACACAGTTTGCTTTAACTCATCACTACCAGAAATCATGCTATAGTAGACCTTCTCAGATATGTCTCCTTCTAGATTTCTGTGAATTCCTTTGTGGTATACATTCCCAGGGGCAGAAATACTGACACATAGGCTATGTGTAAACTTAATTTGACAAAGTACTATCAGCTTGCTTTCAGAATAGCAGTCCTGAAACTTTTAGCTGTACTTAAAGGTACCTGTGAACCCACATTCATCCAACCTTTGGCATTATTCAATTTTTCTATTTTTTTTTACCAATCTGATGGGCACTACATATTTTTCCCCATTATTATTTTAATTTATATTGCTTCAATACTAATGAGTTTGAAAATTTTTCCTGTATTTATCAGTCTTTTGGATTTTTAACTTTATAGACTCCTTGTTCAAACCTTGTAATCATCTACTCATTTGTAGAATTCCTTGTATATCCTAGGGTTTTGTTTTGTTCATGATCAACTCTAATAAGTAAGAGTCCTTTATTTTTGACATAATAAAATCAACCAAGTTTTTAAACTTATGGTTTTTTTTTTTTTTTTTAATGTCTCCCTAATGGTAGACATGAAACCTGTTCTCAAATAGTCCACGTGCTCCCTTGTTCCAGGCATATGGTCAGGTTGTGCTTTCCTTTGAAGTTAGGCGTAGTCATGGGGCTTGGCTTGCCCAGTGATAAGTGAGAAGGTGTTACATGTCACTTTCAGGTTTTTTTTTAATTTTACTTTAGGTTCTGGGGTACAGGTGCAGGTCATGCATGGTTGTTGCATAGATGCATACTATACCCTGTATTTCTCCCCATGTTATCCCTCCCCACCTTTCCCACCCCCGCTGTCCCTCCCCTAGCCCCCCTGCCGACTGCCCCCAGTGTGTACTCCTCCTCTCCCTGAGTCCACGTGTTCTCATTGTTCAACACCTGCCTATGAGTGAGAGCATGCAGTGTTGTTTTCAAGCCCATGTGTGATTGGCCCATTTCACCTTCCCCTGTTGACCCATGTGATCACAAAGCACTAGAGAGAGAGAGAGAGACTTTTGCTGTGGGTTAAGCCATGAGATTTGGGGTCATTTGTCCCTTAAGCATACCCAGCCTGTCCTGACTGCAACCTGACTTGTTTCTTTACTTCTTTTATCCCATTCCCCACTCCCCTACCATGAACCACCATTTTAATATATTTATTGTGTATTCTTAGACAATGCATAGTATTATGCATGCATTTTTAAATTTAGATAAATGGTGTTGGTTTGTCTCACTCTGTTTCTGACTTTTCTTCACTCAGCATTATGCTTTCAAGGTCCAGCAACACTGCTATACGTGCATATCAGATCTGCTGTTGTTAAATGCTGTGTGGGTGAACCACAGCTGTGATTTCTCCCTTCTTTTCCCCTGAACGACACAAACTTTTTCTGAAGAAATCTTTGCCCAACCCTAGTCTACAAAGTCATTCCGCAATATTCTTTTCTAACTGTATAGCTTTATTTTTCACATTGACATCTGAGGTCTCTGGAGTCCACCACCCTGCTAGTAGGTATGAAGGTGGCATTCGGTTTTATTTTCCTCTGCACAGTAAAAAAGTTGTCCTCAAAATTATTTGCTTTCTGTCCTATACAGTTGATCTGTGGAGCCATCCTTATCACACATGAAGTTTCTAGACATACATGAATTGATTCCTAAGCTTTCCATTCTGTTCTATTGATCCACTGCCTATTACAGGATGAATACTATACTTTTTATAATTATGGCTTAATAGTATATTTTATATATTAATATATGGAAGGGTACACCTTCTTTTCTTTAATCCCTCCTCGAAGTTGACTACTGTGAATTCTCTCCCTCTATATACATTTATTAGAGAAAGTTTATCAAGTTCCTTAAAAATTTAACAGGAACTTTTATTGGGATTGCATTAAATTTATAGATGAATTTAGGGAGGATGTTCACTTGTGTAATATCTTCCCATCCATGGGCATGGACTTTTTCTCCATCTATTCAGATATTCTTTTAAGTCTCTTACTAGTTTTAAAGCTTTCTCCATTGAGATTTTATATATTCTTGGACAAGTTAAATCCTAAATATTTGCTCATTTGTATTACAATTGTCTTAAATTAGATTTTCTAGTTCATTATTGCTGGTGTACGGACATGCTATTGATTTTTGTAAGTTAATCTTATATCTGGCAACCTTGTTGAACTCTTATTACTTACCACAATTTTTGATTGCCATTGATTTTTCTGAGAGGATTATCCTATCATCTACAAACAATGAGTTTTATTTCTCTGCAATCCTCATATGTCTTACTTCTTTTTCTTTCCTTAAAGTTTGGGCCAGAAACTCCAGCATTATGTTAAACACCAACTGTGGTTCCTCTCTCCTCCCTGCTCTGAAAAGGAATGCACCTGCATTTTCTACATTAGGTATCATATTCGCTGTAGAATTGTGGCTTGTAACCTGGCAATCTAACAAACGTTTCCCTTTATTTTCTAAGGTTTTTAAAAATCACCATAAATTGGTGAATACCTTTATCAAATGCTTGTCTCAAGGACTGAAATAATCATGATTTTTATTCTTCAGCATATTTAAAGTAGTGAATTGCACTAACACTGAAAAAAACGTGCCCCATATAAACATAATTATTGTTTTTGTAAAACAGTGTTAGCTTTGTTAGCTAGAATTGAACATAGAATGTATTTTCTATATATTCACACATGAAATGGGTCTGTATTTTCTTTTCTTATATTCTTATCTGATTTTAGAATCGAGAATCCAATAAATTCAAGTAACCTTTTGATCTTATTTTCTAGAACAACTTTCATAAGTTAAAAATTAAATCTCCTTTAAAAGTTTGGTAAAGCTCACCTTTCAATCATTTGGTATTTTGAAAGGCTTGACTACCACTTCAATTTCTTTAATTTTATTGATCCATTTAAAAGTTCTTTTTCTCTTCATGTAGCTTTTGTCATTTTATGTTTTTCTGATTATATCTATTCAATCTAGTTTCCAATTTAACAACCCATAGTTCAGTGTATTCTTTTTGTTTTTGAGACAGGGTCTTGGGCCACCACCCAGGCAGGAGTGCAGTGGCATGATCACAGTTCACAGCAGCCTTCACCTCCAGAGCCCAAGTGATCCTCTCACCTCAGCCTCCCAAGTAGCTGGAACTATTGTCATAAACCACAACTTGGGTTAATTTTTTAAAAAAATAGAAATGGGGTCTCACTATGTTGCCCAGGCTGGTCTTGAACTCCTGGACTCCACCTACCTCAGCCTCCCAAAGTTCTGGGATTACAGGTGTGAGTCACCATGTCTGGTCTCACTATATTCTTATTTTTTTTAATTGTGTTTATTATATATTTCTTTATCAGTTTGCTTTGGTTTTTAGTATTCTTTTCAACTAAGAGTTTTCATTTTTGAACTCTTCTCCATTCAATTAATAATGCTTCTTATTTTATTAATTTTCTTGTTTCTTTGGGATTTTTCTGATATTCTTGGGTTGAATACAAGCTCACATTTTTAGCATTTAAAAGAATTATATATTCACAAGAAGTTGTAAAGAAACGTCCAAAGGGTGCTTGGAACAGGAAGATCCCAAGCATCTTCCGCCCAGCCTCTGCCAATGTTAATATATTACGTAACATAGTACGATATCTGAAGCAAGAAATTGGCATTGTCACAATCCAGAGCTTATTCAGACTTCACCAGGTATACATGCATTCATTTGTGAGTATGCAAGCGTGTGTTTAATTTTATGCAATTGATCACATGTGCAGCTTCATGTTACTACAATTACAATCAAGACACAGAGCTGTACCATCACAAGGCTCCATAATTGCTATGGTTTGAATGTTTGTACCCCCTCCAAAAGTCATAATGAAATCAATGAAACTTAATCTCCAACGAGCAGTACAGTAGTCTCACCGTATCTGTGGTGATGCTTTGCAAGACCTCTGGTGGATACCTGAAACCACAGATACGACCAAACCCTATGTATGCTGTATGTTTTCAATCTGATGACCAAGAGGGCTCCTAAGCGACTAACAAGTGAGTAGCATATACAGCAAGGATATGTTGGACAAAGGGATGATACACATTCTGGCAGGATGGAGCAGGATGGCATGAGATGCCATCACACTACGCAGAAAAGTGACATTTAAGAAACTTATTATTTCTGGAATTTTCCATGTAATATTTTCAGACTGTGATAGACTGTCATTGAAACCAAGAAAAGTGAAACTGTGGATAAAGGAGGAAAACCATGTTGAGCCCCTTTAGGCTCCACCTTCGTAGATAGGATTAGTGCTTACAATGGGGTTTGAAGGACCAAGTTTTCTTCTGGCATGTAAGGACATAAATTTGTCCACCCTAGAAGATGAAGCAACAGGGTAGCATCTTGGAAGCAAAGAGTGAATCCTCATCGGACACCAAATTTGCCAGATTGTGAGCTTTCCAACTTCTAGATCTATGAGAAATTAATGTCTATTATTTCTAAGAAACCTACCTTTTTTTTTTTTTTTTTTTTTTTTTGAGACGGAGTTTCACTCATGTTACCCAGGCTGGAGTGCAATGGCGCGATCTTGGCTCACCGCAACCTCCGCCTCCTGGGTTCAGGCAATTCTCCTGCCTCAGCCTCCTGAGTAGCTGGGATTACAGGCACGCACCACCATGCCCAGCTAATTTTTTGTATTTTTAGTAGAGACGGGGTTTCACCCTGTTGACTAGGATGGTCTCGATCTCTTGACCTCGTGATCCACCCGCCTCGGCCTCCCAAAGTGCTGGGATTACAGGCTTGAGCCACCGCGCCCGGCCCTAAGTCACCTATTCTAAGGTATTGTGTTACACCAGCAGTGTGACCCTTTTTGTAATCACACCCTTTCTCTCCTTCCTGCCATCTAAAACCCCAGGCAGCCACTAATCTGTTCTCCATCTATACTTTTATCATTTCACAAACGTTTTATAAATGAAGTAATATACTATGTAGCATTTTGACTCAGCATAATTTTTCACTTTATATAATTCCCTTGAGGTTCATCCAAGGTGTTGCAGGAACAATAGTTTGCTCCTTTTTATTCCTGAGTGGTATTTCATGGTACAGGTGTTTTACAGCTTGTCTAACTATTCACTCATTTAAGGACATTTAGGTAGTTTCCAGTTTGAGGTTATTATGAGTAAATCTGCCATGGACATTCATGTACAAGTTTCTGTGTGAACATGCGTTTTTGCTTCTCTGGAATAAATGCTTAAAAGCGTAATTGCTGGATCGTATATTAAGTTCATTTTTACTTATAAAATAAACAGGCAAACTACCTTCCAGAGTGGCTATATCATTCTACATTTCTACCAGCAATGTAGGAAAGATCCAGTTTCTTTCTATCCTCACCGTAGGCTGTGCTGTCACTGCCTTTTACATGCGCCATTCAGATAGACATGTAATGATGCCTCACTGTGGTCTTAATTTTCATTTTCCTAATGGCTAATTATGTTGAACATTTCCTTCATGTTCTTTTTTTGCCATCTGTATATACAGTTCATTTGTTTTTAACTTTTGTTTCCTGTTAAATAAATTTAAATTTTTAGACTTTCCTCTAAGTGTTGATTCAGCCTATTGTGCAAATATAGATTGTTCTGCTTTCATTATTATTCACTTCAGGATTTCCTTACGATTTGCTTTGTAACCAAAGTGTTATTTAGTAACATGTTATTTAGTTGTCAAATTCATAAGATTTTAAAATCTGTCCTTTCGTTATTAATTTCTAATTTTATTGCATAACAGTTGGGAGGCATGTTCTGTGTGATATAAATTATTTGGAATTTAATTGGGCTTCTTTAATGGCCTAATACATGTTCTATTTTTGTGATGATGTTTGAGTGTCCTCAAAAAAATGATTTTCTCTGTTTGGGTTTAGCGTTTTATATATTAAAATTATTTAACACTAATTTGTTAACCTGTTAATAAGCTTGAGTTTATTCATTCCATTTCTCAGATCTTCATTGTCTCTACTTTTTTTTTTCTTTTTTTTTTTTTTGTCTAATTGATATTGTTCTGCTTCAATGGATTGATGTCCCGGTATGGGTGCTAACTTTTTTCTATCTTAAATAATAACCACAAAAACAACCATAATTTGCAAACACTTAACCACCTCATGTAATGTTTTAAATACTGTGTGCCAGGCACTTGGCCAAGCACTTTGCTCGTGTCACATTTATCTCTTACACTTATAAGTCACAAGGTTTACAGATGAGAAATCCAAGCATCTAGAAGAAAATTAACCATGGCATGCAGCCAGAATGGCAGGGATGGCATTTAAATGCAGATTTGTGCACTAAGTCCATGCTTTTAATGCTTCTATGACTCAATTTACTTATTTGTAGGAGGAAGTCTGGAGGACTTCAGGGGGTTTTTTTAAACTAAAAAATATCGTCATTATTATTGACTGAGTTAACATTTATTGAACTCTTCCTCTGTAAGTTCGAGGTTCTGTGCTAAGCACAGTTATCAGTGATCTTATTTCATTCTCACAGCCACCCTATAAAGTAGGTGTTGAAATCTTAGTGTTACAGATGAGGAAACGAAGGCTCAGAGTGGGTACCCAGCTAGCATAAAAACTCATTGGTGAAGTCTTCAGGGTCTGAGATCCTAATCACAATGCTAGACTTTGATCTCCCACACTGAACTGGGGACTTTGTAGTATGATGACATTTCATGCAGCCCCCCAACACCTGTCAGAAGGAGGAAGTGGTGTGCCTTCTTAATCTCATCTATCCGAAAGTGTTTTGGTTGAACCCTGGGACTTCAGAAAGAAGTTCTCTTGTCTTATTTGATTGAATTTTTCCTTTCAATTGCTTGAACTCTGAAGCCCAGCATCCTCTGTTTATCTCCCCAAACTGCTCAACACATTCCTCCAGGCAGCACTTGGCCAAGCTCATTTCTTCCTCTTCTCACCCCTTCATTTAGTCTCCCCTTCTTCTATGGAGGTACACATACCCAGTCATATTGCCCAACCTCTCCTGCTGTCTTCCAAAAAAGTCTTAGCCTAAAATGGACTGATAAGCCAATACAACTTATAGCATATTTTAAATGTGTGATGATAGGGGCTTTTCTCAATCATCTCGACCCTTTCTTCTACCTGTTTTTCCTCCCTCCTCCTGGTTCCCTGGAGTAAAGAGAAAGAAGCAGTGAGTTATTGCCATGTTAAGCTGCACGAAATGGCTGTATATTATGGTTAAAGACCTCTGGAGAAATAACGATGAGATCACTGCATCTATTGTTCTCAGAAAAATAACGTGGCAAAAAGAAACTCTAATCTTCTATTTTAATTTGTTTTTATTGATCTCTTTGAAAATTAGGGAAACACATTTTCTCATTGCAAATGTTATAAGAAGGCATGGGGAGGTCCAAGTTATGAAGAATAATGAAGTTGAGGCTATGAAAGAGAGTCTCTCCATAAGGCATGGATTTAGGAGAGGATGGTGGGTGAGAAAATACCTATAAAAGGAAATACATAGAGGAAAGAAACCTATGAGATATCAATGGCTAACTCCGAGTTGTGGGTTTATGAATAATGTGTCATCAAAGAGGCTTTCCATGAGCTCAGTAAGAAAGCCCACCCCTCCCCCAACTATCATATAATATCCTTTATTCTTTTGGCACTTAGTACTTGCAAGAATTACCGTACTCATTTACTTATATGATTGTTTACTTGTATAATTTCCCCTACTCTAGCCTGAAAAATTCATCGTACAAAAGCAAGAACTTTGCATGTTTGTTTTCTGCTATTTCCTGGTGCCTAGAATCACAGCTAGCATATAAGTAGTCAAATATTTGAAGAGATGGATGGGTGGATGAATGGGTGGATGAATAGATGGACAGATATGTGAAATAAATGTTTCCTCTATCCCCAATCCTCTGTGATTTCCAAATTTTCTACAATGAACAAAAGTTACTGCTCTAAATAGAAAAAAAAAGGTTAATTTGGCATTACATCTTTCTAGAAACCTTTCCTGTTTTCTCAGGCACACGTGGAACTTCCTCCTCTAATGTCCCAAGAATATTCAAACCTCTCACTAGACACTGGGCCTTGTCATTTTAAGACTCTAATTATTTACATACATTTCTTGTCTTTCTCACTGGAGTTTAAGACCTCTGAGTGTTAGACTCATAAATTGCCAGAGCAGGAAAGAAGTTAAAGATCATCAGGGCTAACATGCCTCCTTATAGGCAAAGACAATGAGACTCAGAGATGTGAGCTATCCAAACCCAATGGCAAAAGATAATCCAGGAAACGGCTACATTCTCAATGCATTTTCTTTGTTCAAGTTTTCTTTGTTTAACTTGAACTTACCACTGGGTAAGTTGTGGTAGATTCAGCACTTTAACTGGGCACCTAGCCCTCTTGCCTCCCTTCTCCAGGCCACAGGGCAGTACCTTCTGCCTTTGCAATTCATATTTCCTACCCCAGTGACTGGAAGGGGCAGGAAGGACTGGAAAGTAGGGAAGTCACACCTATACCTTCTCTCTATTTGGCATGTCCATGTACTTGGCATCCTATCCTTTAAGCCCAAAGAATTAACAAGGAGAACTAGAAATAAAGTGATAATTCTCTAGCAACAATCAAAAGGCACAGAGACGATCCACAAGTGGCTTTTCTGATAAATATGTGCAAAGCCTCTTTCAGCTTTCCCATTAGAGTCTCAGCGCTCCCTTGAGGAAGAGGTAGCGCAATTCTAAAAGAATTTTAGATGAGCTATTTAAGACATAGGGGAAAATACAGATTAAAATAAAATTCCCCAAACCTAGCACTTAAGATACTGAATTTAGGGTTTAGCATTTCCATGTAGGTATTCATGTTTCCTTTTCATATATACTCTAAGAATAACAGTATTGATTGGCAGATTTAAAAACTACATACAGTTGACCCTTGTATATAATGCAAGGGTTAGAGATGCCAACCTCCCACCCCACACAGCTGAAACTCCATTTACATGTGTAACTTCTGACCTCCAAAAACATTCCTACTCTTGACCGAAAGCCTTACTTATAACATGAACAGTTGATTAAAACATATTTTGTGTTATATGCATTATACACTGTATTCTTACAACGAAGTAAGCTAGAGAAAAAATATTATTAAAAAAATCATAAGGAGGAGGAAATACATTGACTATTCATTAAGGGGAAGTGGATCATCATAAAGCTCTTCATTGTCATTGTCTTCCTATTGACTAGGCTGAGGAGGAAGAGAACAAAGAGGGGTTGATTTTGCTGTCTCAAGGGTGGCAGAAGTGGAAGAGGTGGAGGAGGTGGAAGGGGAGGCAGGAGAGGCAGGCACATTGTAATTTGTCTTTTTCCCTTTTTTATTTCTCTTAAAAATGTTTCTATGTGGTACCAATTTTTCTTCCACCTCTTACTTTAGTTTCAGTGCCTGTTTCATAGAAAGTTCCATGTTCTAAAATAAGTCAAAAGGAGTCTTGAATAATTGGAACCATTCTGTCAGATAATCTAACGTGAATCTGTTTTCTGGCACCGCTTCTTCTATGTCTTTTTCCTCGTCTTCTGGCCCCGGTTCAGAAGAGCTCATCGCTAACAAGTTGTCTGCTGTTAATTCTTCTTATGCTCTGGTCAAGTGTCTATTCGCTCCTGAATCTCCAAGATCTGTATCTTGAAACCCTTCACTTTCCCGAACACCTTTTTTTTTTTTCTGCCATATCCGCAATCTATTTCATAATTTCCTTGAATGCTTCGGTCATAAATTCTATGAAGTCACACACAGTATCTAGATAGAGTTTTCTCCAACAGTAATTTATTGTTTATTGTTTATAATTTATTGTTTCCGGCTTGGAGGTTTTCATGTTTTTTTTTCCCCTATAAAGATGATGACATCTTCAACAATGTAATCTTTCAGACTTTCATGGGCTGTCTTTATATCATTGACAAGACATTCCATAGAATACAATGTGAAATGAGACTTAAAGGTCCTCATGACTCCCTGATCTAGAGACTGAATTAGAGATGGTGTGTTTGGGAGTAAGTACACCACTTCATTGCCTGTGATGTTAAACTCCCTGCGGGGGTTGGGGGTACTGTCTGACAGCAAAAGAAATTTAAAGGTAGTCCCTTACTAGCAAGGTACTTCTTGACTTCAGAACAAAGCATGAATGGAACCAATTCAGAATTTGTTGTCCAGGACTTGTTGTACAATCTAAAGTCTGGCAGCTGGTGTTTATCTTTTCCCTTAAAGGCTTAACGTTTAGCAGCTTTACAGAAAACGTTAGTCCTTGTCATAAACCTAAGTTCATTTGCACAGAATTGTAGATTTAGTATTTCTCCTTCTGTCTTAAATCCTGGTGTTCACTTCTGCTTCTCACAACTAAATGTCTTTTGTGGTATTCTTTTTTTCCCCCAGAACAGGGCACATTCACTGGCATTAAAAATCTGTTCAGGCAGATATCCTTTCTCCTCCACGATTTTCTTTATGGCATCTGGGATCTTGCCTGCTGCCTCTTGGTGGGCAAAAGCTGCTTCTCCTGTTACCTTGATTTTTTTTTTTTTTTTTTTTTGAGACAAGGTCTATGATGCTCAGGCTGGTCTCGAACTCCTGTGTTCAAGAGATCCTCCTGCCTCATTCTCCCAAGTAGCTGAGGTTACAGGCACCCAACATGGTACCAGGCTCCTTTCTTAACACTTTTTTAAACCAAATCTTTTTGAAAAATCACCAAGCCACACTTCACTGGCATTTAATTCTCCAGCTTTAGATCCTTTACCTTCCTTTTAAGTTGTCATATAATAATTTTCATTTTCTCCAATGATATTAGATTCTACAGATATGCCTTTCTTATAGCAATCCTGCAACCACATAAAAGCCTCATTCTCAATATGATATAAAAATGTATTTTGCAAAAAGTTCAAGGTTTTCATGCATGCTGGTATAGCTGCAGTGATCACTTCACAAATTTCCTTTTCTTTTCTTATTTTTTTTTTTTACAATAGTCCTTGTGCTGGATTCATTTATCTTGACATGGCAGAAAACTGCCGCTGTAGACCTCAATCTAGGGTACATATCAAGCAATTTCACCTTGCTTTTGTAATGTCATGACTTTTCTCAGCTTCTATGGAGCACTTCCAGCATCACTAGTGCACTTTGTATGGGTATCATGGTGTTATTCAAGGTTTACACTTTTGCACCAAACATGATGAAAAATACATGAGAACCTCGAGAGATCACTTTTTATTGTGGTAAGTGATGTACTCGAAAGACAAACTGATCACATGGAGATGTCAGTCTCATAAACCAAAAATAAAATTCTAAGGCCCCCAGTCAACTGAATGGACTTTCCTTTTGGCCAGAGATCCCAAAAAACCTTAAAAAAAAAACCTAGTTCAGGAAGGCAGGGGACGTGCCCTCTGGAGGTTAGACACAACTGACCAGGATTAACATTAAAACAGAGGTCTTAAGGACTCACAAAACAAATTATTTGTAGCAATAAGACACCCAATTCCAGCCTGACTCTACTGTAACATCACATGACAGACAGTGGGCCCCAAAGGAAATCAAAGTATTTTGCTCCAAAATATATCCCTGTAAAGCTATCTCTTGTGGGGGAAATTATATTCTGTAGAGATTCTCCTTCTGCTACTAGGTCCTTTCAGGAGACTAGGACATCTTTTAGGTCTAATAAGAGACATGCACATCTATTCTCTCTGAAGTCTGCTACTTGGAGGCTTCATCTACATGACTGGAACCATGGTTTCCACAACTCGACCACCTTAACTCAAGCTGACTCAGCTCTTCAGGAAGAGCTTAATTCTTTCAACCAATTGCCAGTTAGAAAACCTCTGAATCCACCTACAACCTGGAAGCCCCCAACTCTACCTGGCTTTGATGTGTCCCCCCTTTCCAGGCCAAATCAATGTATACTGTACATATGCTGATTTATGTCTTTGCTTGTAACTTCCGTCTTCCTAAAACGTATAAAATCAAGCTGTATCCCAACCACCTTGGGCACATGTTCTCAGAACCTCCTGAGGCTTTGTCACAGGACATGATCTTTAACCTTGGCAAAATAAACCTCTAAATTGATTAAGACCTGTCTCATACTTTTTGGCTTACAGCCTCAAATAGCATTTTAAGGAGATACTTATAACACTCGAACTCACTGTATTAGCAACAGGAGATGGCTACAAAATTAACTGTAGTACACACCATACTGCTGTGACAATTCTGTGCAGTTATGACCTAATACTGCCTTGTTATATCTGCTTGCATTTCTCTTGACTGCAAATGGTGTCATGTACAGTATACAGATGTGTAAGTTTTGATAAATTTTAACCTTTTAATAAGAGATTTTTGCATACTTTATGGTAGCAAATGATAAAATAGACTATTATCTACATATATTTTATGCTTTCGTGACATACTTAACTTTTAAAATTTTTTTTGATTTTTGATATTTCTAGGCTACATGATGTGTCTGCAAGTTTTTCAAATCATTGCAAATCTCCAACAAAATTTCCAATATATTTATTGAAAATAATCCTTGTATAAGTGGAACCTTTCAGTTCACACCTACATTGTGCAAGAGTCAGTTCTAATTGGTATTATAGACATACCCTTATTCAGCTTCTATCATTTTAGTTAGATTTATTCATTATGACACATAGAGCTTAAATTCATCAATTTCTACTGCTATTCAGTTTTCCATTGTATGACTATATCACAGTTCATTCATTATTCTTTTGATGAAAATTTATTTTAGATTTACTGGTTTTTAGTTCTGTTTATAATTTGAGTTTTTCATTTACTAACATGGTATGTCTTTTAATTTACCTAGTTCTTTAAAAATTTGTCTAATATAAATTTTATAATTTTCTAGGTTTTACACTTTTTTTTACTTGTTTTGATGTACCTTTTTTGTTGCTTTTAAATGGTGTTTTTAAACTTTTTATCTGAATATAAAATACACAGAAGTATATCTCTGATTTCCACAAACTTCAGGCTCATATAACCAGATAAAAATCAAGAAAGATGTTACCAGAATCACATAAGCCTCCTAATGCCCTTCTACTCACTACCCCCATCAACAAGGTAAATGCTATTTTAATATTTTTGAATTTTATAATTATTGTATAAAAATGTAAATGACTTATATACTGACTAATGTCTAGAGACTTTGATATAGCATTTTACTATTTATAATTTGCTGTAATCAAAAATTTGTTGCTTTATATTGTAATCTTTTTTTCTTCTCTAGACAATCATGTCACATGTGACTAGCATACAATTCTTTTGCTTCCTTTCTAGTAAATATTCATTTTACCCCCCTTTAAAAAATTCTCTGACCTTACTGGCTGTCTTTAACACCTTGTTAAATAGATGTAGTGTTGGTGCATCCTTTCCTCACTTTCCCTTAGTTTTCAAGGCAATGTTTTCATATTTATCATTTATTTGGATGCCTATTGACTGAAGATGTCCCTTATCAGAATAAGAAAGTTATTTTCTATTTCTAGATTTATGAGGGGTATTTTTAGCTTAATGATTTTATGCACTTATTCAGCTATAATTCTTCTATTTCAATTGATTAACGTGGTAATGACATTAACGTATTTTCCAAAGTCAGACAACTTTCATAGTCTCTCAATAAACTCAACATTGACTTCATCTATTTATTCTTTTTACTTCTTAAATTTAAACTTTAAATTGATAAATACACACAGATCATAAATCATAAACAAGCAGCTTGGTGAATTTCCAAAATACAGACATCCCCCATGTATCGACAACAAAGTATTACCAGCCCTCAGAAGCCCTAACCCCCACAAACGTAGCCACTATCCTAACTGATAATCTCATTGTTTGTATTTGCCTATTTTTAAGTTCTTATCTAGAATAAATCATAAGCATGTGCTCTTTTGTACCTTTTGTTCAACCTTAGGTTTGGGAGAGACTACCACAGTGTTATAAGTAACATTACTTCATCCATTCCCATTGCTGTATAAAAGTACATTATATGAGTATCTCACATTTACTCGTTTATCCTATTGTAGAGAAACATTTTTGTTTGTTTCGAGTTAATAACCATTAGGAATAGTGTTATTATAAACATTATGCATACTATGCTGAAGATACATATGCATTTCTGTTGAAAATATATCTAGACGTGGAATTACTGGGGTATGGGTAGTACAGTATATATTTACTTTCTAGATACATCAAGGATCTGCAAGCCACAGCCCTTCACTTCTGCCTGCCAACTATTTTGTTAATAAAGTTTTATTGAAACACAGCCACATATATTTGTTTATGTATGTCTATGCTGTTTTAGCACTACACTGGCACTGTTGAATAGTTGTGACAGAAACAGTATAACTTGCAAAGCTTAAAATATTTATTATCTGATTTTTACATAGAAAGATCACTGTTCCTTGTTGTATAATGTCAAACAGTTTTTAAAAGTGATTATACCAATTTATACCCCACTTCTCTAGCTTTGCCATGATATATTTTAATATGCATTCTTAAATTTTATTCTTACTTATAAGTTATATTAGGCTAATATTCCTTCATTTTTTTGTTCAGGTGTGGTTTTGATATCAAGATATTCTAGACTTATAAAATGAATTAGGAAATATTTCTATATTTTTCATTCTTTGAGTTTACAAAAGTAAATAAATAAATAAATAATATCTTCCTCAGTTGAGAGGATCCAAGACGGCGGAACAGGAAGAGCTCTGGATTGCAGTTTCCAGCAAAAATGCAGAGTGTGAGTGATCACCACATTACCAAACAAATTTTTACTGCCCACAGACCAGGAGATTCCCAGGTGAAAAACACCATGAGTCTCCAGCACAGCTGTTTCAGCTGGTGCAGTGGGTCTCTGCACAAAAACTCACACAAATCTGGGTGTCATTTCAACTGATGACTGGAACACCTGGGAGACAGGGTCACCCATTCAACTGAAAAAAAAGGGGCTGAAACAGGGAGCCAAGTGATCTGGCTCAGCCAGTCCCACCCTCAGAAAGACCAGCAATCTGAAATGATCTGGATTGAGAGTTTCACAGCCAGCACAACTGGACCCAACAAGGTCCTGTTCTGAGGGAGGAGGGGTGTCTGCCATTACTGAGGCAGTCCACCACTACCAAGGCAGTCCTCTCTTACAGAGGCAGTCTGCCATTACCGAGGCAATCTGCCATTACAGAGATAGTCTGCCATTACTGAGGCAGACCGCCAGTACTGTGGCAGTTCTAACTATACAAAACTGCAAGGAAGTTCACACAGCAGCTGGGCAGAGCCCACTGCAGCTCAGCAACACCTCTGCTGGCAGACGGTGACTAGGCTAACTCCTCACTCAGCAGGGCATCTCTGAAAAAAGGCAGAAGCATGACAGGAACTTATAAATAAAGCCCCAATTTCCCGGGACAGAGCACCTGGAAAAAAAAGGCGGTTATGAGTTCTGCTGCAGCGCACTTAAACATACCTGCCCAGCAGCTCTTACAGAACAACAGAGCTCACAGCTCAGCACTTTAGCTCCTATAAGGGACAGACTGTCTCCTCAAGCAGCTCCCAAACCCCCGTATATCCAGAGACACCTCATAAAGGAGAACTCAGGCTGACATCTGGTGGGTATCCTTCTGGGACAAAGATAGCAGAAAAAGAAACTGGCAGCAACCCTTACTGTTCTGCAGCCTCTGCAGGTGATCCCCAGGCAAGCAGGGTCTGGAGTGGACCTCCGGAAGTCCTACAGCAGAGGGGCCTGACTGTTAGAAGGAAAATTACGAAACAGAAATAAATAACTTCATCATCAACAAAAAGAATGTCCAGAGGCCCCGTCTGAAAGTCACTAACTACAAAGACCACAGGCAGATAAATCCACAAAGATGGGAAGAAACCAGCGCAAAAATGATGTAAAAACCCAAAACTAGAATGTCTATCATTCTCCAAGGGATCACAATTCCTCAACAGCAAGGGAACAAGCCTGGATGGAAAATGAGTCTGATGAATTGACAGAAACAGGCTTCAGAAGGTGGGTAATAACAAACTTCTCTGAGCTAAAAGAACATGTTCTAACACAATGCAAAGAAACTAAGAACCTTGAAAAAAGGTTGGGTGAAATGCTAACAAAAATAAACAGGTTAGAGAGGAATATAAATGAATTAATGGAGCTGAAAAATACAACACGAGAACTTTGCGAAGCATACACAAGTTTCAATAGCTGAATCAACCAAGCAGAAGAAAGCATATCAGAGATTGAAGATAAATTCAATGAAATCAAAAGAGAAGGCAAGATTGGAGAAAACAGAGTGAAAAGAAATGAACAAGGCCTCCAAGAAACATGGGATTATGTGGAAAGACCTAATCTATGTTTGATAGGTGTACCTGAATGTGACAGAGAGAATGAATCCAAGCTGAAAAACGCTCTTCAGGATATCACTTAGGAGAACTTCCCCAACCTAGCAAGGCAGGCCAAGAGTCAAGTCTAGGAAATACAGAGAACACCACAAAGATATTCCTCAAGAAGAGCATTCCAAGGCACATAATCGTCAGATTCATCAGGGTTGAAATGAAGGAAAAAATGCTAAGTGTAGCCAGAGAGAAAGGTTGGGTTACCCACAAAGGGAAGCCCATCAGACCCACAGTGGATCCCTCAGCAGAAACCCCACAAGCCAGAAGAGAGTGGGGGCCAATATTCAGCATCCTTAAAGAAAAGAACTTTCAAACTAGAATTTCATATCCAGCCAAACTAAGCTTCATAAGCAAAGGAGAAATAAAATCCTTTATGAACAAGCAATTGCTCAGAGATGTCATCACGACCAGACCTGCTTTACAACAGCTCCTGAAAGAAGCACTAAACATAGAAAGGAACAACCAATACCAACCACTCCAAAAATGTACCAAATAGTAAAGAGCATCAATACAATGAAGAAACTGCATCAACTAATGGGCAAAACAACCAGTTAGCATCAAAATGGCAGGATCAAATTCACATATAACAATATCAACCTTGAATGCAAATGGGCTAAATGCCCCAATCAAAAGACACAGACTGGCAAATTGGATAAAAAGTCAAAACCCATCAGTGTCCTGTACCCAGGAAACCTATCTAATATGCAAGGATACAGATAGGCTCAAAATAAAAGAATGGAGGAAGATCTACCAAGCAAATGGAGAACAAAAAAAAAAGCAGGAATTGTAATCCTAGTCTCCGATAAAATAAACTTTAAACCAACAAAGATCAAAAGAGACAAAGAAGGGCATTACATAATGGTAAAATGATCAATGCAACAAGAAGAGCTACAGATCCTATATATATATGTGCCCAGTAAAGGAGCACCCAAATACATAAAGCAAGTTCTTAATGACCTACAAAGAGACTTAGACTCCCACACAATAATAGTGGGAGGCTTTAACACTCCGCTGTCAATATTACACACATCAATGAGACAGAAAATTAACAAGGATATCCAGGACTTGAACTCAGACCTGGAACAAGCAAACCTAGTAGACATTTGCAGAACTCTCCACCACAAATCCACAGAATATACATTCTTCTTAACACTACACCACACCTACTCTATAATTGACCACATAACTGGGAGTAAATCACTCCTCAGCAAATGCAAAATAACGGAAATCATAACAAACAGTTTCTGAGACCACAGTGCAATCAAATTAGAACTCAGCATTCAGAAACTAATTCAGAACCACACTTCATGGAAACGGAACAACTGGCTCTTGAATGTTGACTGGATAAACAATGAAATTAAGGCAGAAATAAAGACGTTCTTTGAAACCAACAAGAACGAAGACACAATGTACCAGAATCTCTGGGACATATTTAAAGCAGTATCTAGAGGAAAATTTATAGCAATAAATGCCCACATGAGAAGCGAGGAAAGATCTAAAATCGACACCCTACCATCAAAATTGAAAGAGCTAGACAAGCAAGATCAAAAAAACTCAAAAGCTAGCAGAAGACAAGAAATAACTAAGATCAGAGCAGAACTGAAGGAGATAGAGACATAAAAAACCCTTCAAAAAATCAATAAATCAAGGAGCTGGTTTTTTGAAAAGATCAACAAAATAGACAGTCTACTAGCCAGATTAATAAAACAGAAAAGAGAATAATCAAATTGATGCAACAAAAAACAATAAAGGGGATATCACCACAGATTCCACAGAAATACTAACCACCATCAGAGATTACTACAAACAACTCTATGCACATAAACCAGTAAACCTGAAAGAAATGGATAAATTCCTGGACACTTACACCCTCCCAAGCCTAAACCAGGAAGAAGTCAAAACCCTGAATAGACCAATAACAAGGGCTGACGTTGAGACAGCAATTAATAGCTTACCAACCAAATAAAGCCCAGGTCCAGATGGTTTTACAGCCGAATTCTACCAGACATACAAAAGAGGAGCTGATACCGGAGCTGATACCACTCCTTCTGAAACCATTCCAAACAATCCAAAAAGAGGGACTCCTTCCCAAATCATTTTATAAGACCAACATCATCCTGATACCAAAATCTGGTAGACTCAACAAGAAAAGGAAACTTCAGGCCAATATACATGATGAACATAAATGCAAAAATCTTCAATAAAACACTGGCAAACTGTTTGCAACAGCATATCAAAAAAGCTTATCCATCATGATCAAGTAGGCTTCATCCCGGGGATGCAAGGCTGGTTCAACATATACAAGTCTATAAATGTAATTCACCACATAAACAGAACCAAAGACAAAAACCACATGATTATCTCAATACATGCAGAGAAGGCCTTCGACAAAATTCAACAGTCCTTTATGCTAAACACTCTCAATAAACTAGGTATCCACAGAACGTGTCTCAAAATAATAAAAGCTATTTATGACAAACCCACAGCCAATATCATACTGAATGGACAAAAACTGGAAGCATTCCCTTTGAAATCTGGCACTAGACAAGGATCCCCTCCCTCACCACTCCCATTCAATATAGAATTGAAAGTTCTAGCCAGAGCAATGAGGCAAGAAAAAGAAATAAAAGATATTCACTTAGGAGCAAATCAGATGACATGATTGTATATTTAGAAGACTCCACTGTCTCAGCCCAAAATCTCCTGAAACTGATAAGCAACTTCAGCAAAGTCTCAGGATACAAAATCAACGTGCAAAAATAACAAGCATTCCTATACACCAATAACAAAGAGAGCCAAATCAAGAATGAATTGCCATTCACAATTGCTACAAAGAGAATAAAATACCTAGTAATACAACTCACAAAGGATTTAAAGGACCTCTTTAAGGAGAACTACAAACCACTGCTCAACGAAATAAGAGAGGACACAAACAGATGAAGAAACACTCCATGCTCATGGTTAGGAAGAATCAGTATCATGAAAATGACCATACTGCCCAAAGTAATTTATAGATTCAATGCTATCCCCATCAAGCTACAAATGACTTTCTGTGAAGAAGGTCAGTTCTTCACAGAACTGGAAAAAACCACCTTAAACTTCATATGGAACCAAAAGAGAGCCGGCATGGCCAAGTCAATTCTAAGCAAAAAGAACAAAGCTGGAGGCATCACACTACCTGACTTCAAACTATACTACAAGGCTACAGTAATCAAAACAGCATGATACTGGTACCAAAACAGAGATATAGACCAATGGAACAGAACAGAGGCCTCGGAGGCAATGCCGCACATCTACAACCATCTGATCTTTGACAAACCTCACGAAAACAAGCAATGGGGAAATGATTCCCTGTTTAATTAAAGGTGTTGGGAAAACTGGCTAGCCATGTGCAGAAAGCAGAAACTGGATCCCTTCCTGACACCTTACACTAAAATTAACTCCAGATGGATTAAAGACTTAAGCATAAGACCTAACACCATAAAAATCCTAGAAGAAAACCTAGGCAAAACCATTCAGGACATAGGTGTAGGCAAGGACTTCATGACTAAAACACCAAAAGCATTGGCAACAAAAGCCATAATAGACAAAGGGGATCTAATTAAACTCCAGAGCTTCTGCACAGCAAAAAATACAACCATTAGAGTGAACCAGCAATCAACAGAATGGGAAAAAATTTTTGCAATCTACCTAGGGACTTATATCCAGAATCTACAAAGAACTAAAATCGATTTACAAGAAAAAAACAAACAAACTCATTCAAAAGTGGGCAGACGATATGAACAGACACTTTTCCAAAGAAGACATATATGAGGCCAACAAACATATGAAAAAAATGCTCATCATCACCGGTCATTATAGAAATGCATATCAAAATTACATTGAGATACCATCTCACGCCAGTTAGAACAGTGATCATTAAAAAATCTGGAGACAACAGATGCTGGAGAGGATGTGGAGAAATAGGAACACTTTTACACTGTTGGTGTTGGTGGAAGTGTAAATTAGTTCAACCATTGTGGAAGACAGTGTGGTGATTCCTCAAGGACCTAGAAGTAGAAATTCCATTTGACCCAGCAATCTCATTACTGGGTATATATCCAAGGGATTATAAATCATTCTATTATGAAGACATATGCACACGTATGTTCATTGCGGCACTGTTTACAATAGCAAGGACTTGGAACCAATCCAAACGCCCATTGATGATAGACTTGACAGGGAAAATGTGGCACATATACACCATGGAATACTATGTAGCCATAAAAAACGATGAGTCTGTGTCCTTTGTAGGGACATGGATGAACCTGGAAACCATCATTCTCAGCAAACTGACACAAGAACAGAAAATCGAACATCTCATGTTCTCACTCACAGGTGGGTGTTGAACAATGAGAACACATGGACACAGGGAGAGAAGCATCACACACTGAGGTCTGTGGTGGGGAGACTAGAGGAGGGACAATGCGGGGTAGGGAGTCGGGGAAGTATAACATGGGGAGTAATGCCAGATATAGGCGATGGGGATGAAAGCAGCACATTGCCATGTATGTGCCTATGCAACAATCCTGCATGTTCGTCATATGTACCCCAGAATCTAAAGTGCAATAATATATATATATATATATATATTAAAAAAAAAATATATATATATATATATATACTTCAAAAATAAATAAATATAATCCAATTTTCTTTGAATGCTTGGTCAAATTTGCTTGTAAAACAATATGGACTTGGCATTTTCTTTGAGCAGATTTTGAATGATTTATTCATTTTTTAAAATTATATCCATTTTTTTCTAATTCTTGCATCAGTTTTGAAAGTTTCATTTTTCAAGGATATACTTTTTTAGTCTCACTTATTGACAAAATGTTATTTATGGTATTTATTCGTCCTAAGTATTTTAATAGAAATCATTTCATACATAAAAAGAACGCTTACAAAGTATATGTAAAGAAAAATAAAATTCGCTTCTGTCTATGCAACATCTCCCTTAAGAAACAGAACAATATCAATATATTTAAAACCCACTTGCACCCCTCCCTATGGTATCTATCCCCTTCCAATTGCTTTTGGAGGGATAGGCACTCTCCTAGAAAAAATATATCACACACACAAACACACCCCTCTCAAATCAGATATTTAAATATTATTTACTTTTGCACGTTTTTGAAATATATATATAAAAGGAAGAATATCACATATATTCTTCTTTGCATTGCAGTTTTTACTAAAATATCACATTTTTGACAATAGTTATCCATACTGGGTAACTCATTTTTGTGTTGGCTTACTCAGTTTTACTGTCTCATAAGATGAGAATATATGAATAGATATAAACTACTAATACAATTTACTCATCAATTCTCCTGAGATAAACATTTCTGTTGGTGCCAGATTTTTTAGCTCTTAGTGAGCAAAGCTGCTCTGAACATTCATGTATTTATCTCTTGAGAGAACATGTGCACGAGTTTCTCCAGTCTAGGCTACATATCTGTGGGTAAATCACTAAACGTTATGTTATACACATCTTCAATTTAATAGATGATTGCAAACTGTTTATCAAAGTGGTTGTAGCAATTTGCCTTCTCCTGAGGAGTATTTAAATATTTGCTGTTCTAAATAATTGCAAATACTTGGTATTTCAGGCTATTTTGTTATTATCAATCTTATAAGCTTATTTCTTAGACTTTAAATGTTAGCTGTTTTTTAAGGTATCTTCTTTTATTCTAATAATTTTTGTTTGTGCCTACTTCTTTTCTTCAGAGAAAAAAGAAGGAGTTTGGTGTCTTAAATGTCTTTTCAAAGAGTTTCGGCTTTGTTGAACCATTCCGTTTTAGCTGTGGTTTCTTATTTCATTAATGTCTTCTCTAATATTAGTTACATCCTCTTTCAATTACCCTTAGGTTTAATCTGTTGTTCTTTTTCACTTTCTTAAGATGACTGCTTGAATCATTAAGTATTTAGATATTCTTCATGACTATAAGCATGGGCTAGGAATTTTCCTGAAATTGTGAGTTTCGTAAAATCTCAAAAGTTTTATTTGTATTATTTTTATGATCATTCAATTCTAAATACCTTGTCTGTTGTCTTTATGATATTTTAATTGACATACCTATTTTGTAGGAGTGCTTTTGAATTTCCAAATGCATAAACTTTTATAAAGTTATATTTTTGCTTTTCATTTCTCACTTAATCTCATTGTGATTAGAGGATATAGTTTTTGTGATGCTGACACAAAAATTTGGGGACTTGCATTATTGACTGATTTTTTATTTTTATAATTGTTTTAAGTATTTCTGAGCTGAATGTATATTCTCTGGGTATCAAGTGGTTCTTAAGTTTCATAAATAGGCCTGGTAGCATTCATGACTTTATATTTTAATTATTTTATTTATTTTATTTTATTTTATTGGACAGCTTCTACAAACCCCTAGGACCAGAATGAGTTCGGAGAGACTCCTGTCTTTGTTATTATTTTGAGATGGAGTCCCACTCTGTCTCCCAGGCTGAAGAGCAGTGGCTGAAGCGCACAGTCTTGGCTCACTGCAACCTCTGCCTCCCAGGTTCAAGCAATTCTTGTGTCTCAGCCTCCTGAGTAGCCCACTACCATGCCTGGCTAATTTTTGTATTTTTAGTTGAGACCAGGTTGCACCATGCCAGATTGGTCTCGAACTCCTGACCTCAGGTGATTCGCCCGCCTTGGCCTCCCAAAGTGCTGGGATTACAGGTGTGAGCTACCGTACCTGGCCTCCTGTCTTTATTATTTTAAATAGATAGGTGACAAACTGAACCCTTCAATTATTTGTTGAAATGATAGACTTTTAGGGTCATAGAAGGAGGGTGAGTTTGATTCGAGCAACAGGAACTACTGGCTTAAATGTGCAAATTAATACAGCCCTGCATAGGGAGATGTGGCTATCCCTCTGCTTGGTCTCTAAGGGACATATGGCTCACAATCCTCTGTGACACTGAAAAGAAAAATGAAGCAAGAGTATATGTGCCATTTGACTGTTTTGCATCGGAAGTCTATGAAAGCATATTTTACTTTGTTCATTGTCCTTTTTGAAGTATTCAGCTCCATGAAAGGATGAACCAGAGCAAGTAGTTGAAAGCTTGCCCCTTTCCTCCTGGGTTGTATGACTGGTGGCAATAAAGTCACTTTCAGGCAGAAAGATGCAAAGCCACTGACTCAGGGTTACATATATCCCAAACCATGCTCAATGGGAAGAACAGTTAGACTCTCTTTCTGTTTATTTAGTCATCTTTTTAACATTTCTTCTTTGGTGTATGTTCCATGTACCTAAATTATGGATGTCATGCACATAATACTTTAGTAATGCATATATACGTTTATCAACAAGTATGTGTATATATGGGGAATATGAGGTCAGAAATGTTTTACTAATTCGATTTATAACTTAAAAATGAGTACACTGGTTTGTGTGACAGATTTGGAAGCCTGATTTCTCATCCACACAATTCGGTAAGCATAACCGTATAGACCCTCTCAGGTGTATCATCCCAGTTCATACCTTAGGTCTTCTTTATTGACCTAATTCCTTAAGGTGATACTGATGCCTTCCAGTTGAATCTATTCCCAGAGTACTTTCTTCCTATCATCTCTTCTTTCTTTAGTCCTTTTGTCCAAGGCCCAGATTACTGCCACTTAATTTCACTTGTATCTCTTATCTTTTTCTCCATTCAGCGTTGTGAACAATGTTGTACAATAATTTGTGTAATTCCTGAATATATCTCTCCTGACTTGAGAAAAAAAAATGAGAATATCTCTTAGTATCAGTGTTCCTTGGTGGTCAGGGATTTTGAATAATAGATGGTATTCTTCCCATTATTTATGTGAGAAAAAAAAAACTGAGATTAGGGGATTTTTGTCCAAGGTTACAGAATCAATCCATACATTTTAACCTGAACTTGGATTCTGTGTCCTGTACTTTTCCCTGCTGGGATCCTGAGTGAATCTATGTTTTCCTAACCTCTGACCAGAGGCTTTGCCTGTGCCCCTTCCTTGCGTTTCATATGGTGAGGACAATGTCCTTCTGGATCCTAGGATCTGACCACATCTCATTAATAGAGTTCAAGGCAGCAGAAAGAGCAAGGTCTTTGAAAGTAGACACAAGTCCATTCAAATCTCAGCTCCCAGGTCCACACAAGCTGTAAAACCTTGTTATGCAGCAGTAAAATCAAGCCCCAAATCCTGGTGGCTTGAAAGCAACCAATGTTTACTTCCCACTCGCTTTGTATATCCACGGGCAGTTAAAAGGCCCAAGATAGGAACTGGGATAATGCAACTGAGAGGGTGTACCGGGACTTACTTATTGAATCGCGTAGAGGAGAAATCAGGCTTCCAAATCTGTCACACAAACCAGGGTACTCACTTTTAAATCACAAATTTTAATTATATGTGGACCCAAGCTGATGAAGCAGATGCCAGAGGAGGAGCACACGGTGACCCATAACCAGCTCTTTAAGCTTCCACAGAGATGAGACATATGTCTCTTACACTCACATGACGTATCTAACCCAAGATGGCAAAGAACGGAAAGCCCCTCATGTGCTCAGGAGAAGAACTGAAAACATTTGAGATATAGCACTAATAATTATGACGCCAATTTATGTAGCATCCCTGAGCCTCAGTCTTCTATGTAAAAACAGGGCAGTGATGAGGACAGAAATATAATAAATTAGAACTAATGTCTTAGTACATGAAACGTGCAGCATAATGCTTGGCCAACCGTGGAGCCTTAACAAGTATTAGTTCGATCCTGTCTGCATTTTGTTCCTTTCTCTCTAGACCTGAGAATAGAGGGAATTGGTAGAAAAACGCCAGCTGCCCGGTTTCTAATTCCACTAAGAAAAGAAGGAAAATGGGATGCGACAGCAGCCAGAGGCCAGGAGGCCAGCGTAGTCAATCAGGTCCCAGGGATCATGTAGAATTTCATTACTCAGAAGATATTTTTTTAAAGCACACAATGGCTACCTTCTAGAAAACTCAGCTGAGGAGAAAGTTCACAAAGAGGTCACATAGGTAGCCCAAGCTCTTCGAGGTCAAGGCATGGTATACATCTCGATGCAGCCTGGCACTTTCATTAACATATTTAATCATGCTTTTATCTTTCATCATCAAATGGCTTAATAGTGTGCACTGTATTCCCAGGCCTGAAATAACAATGGTTATGTGGCTCTGTGATAAATGTTTTTAATAAAATCAGCAATTACCCTTTGTGTGTGTGTTTGTATTATCTTTCTATTTCCTTTTTAATTTTGGCTTTTAGGTATATAAAAAAAGATTAAGGTAGAATACTCAGAATACTGCTTCTTGTTTGTTTTTTCTAGGAGTGCCTGCGGGATAGAAGGAAAGGTAGATTCTAAGCAGTGGATTTTAATGTGAGCTTCATGTAAGAATACTTGTAGTTGGGAGAGACCCCGGCCTTCAGGGCTAAGCCAAGGTGGGGTTTGAATCCCAGCCTACTCACAGGACCTCTCCAAACTGAATTTCCAAATCTGTAAAATGGTAGAGCACTATTCTTTATAAAGTTGTGGTGAAGAACACAAAGATGCTTAAAAATAATTATATTTAACAAAAAATAGAATGGCCCTTACTATGTACCAGGAGCTATTCTAAGTGACTTACAAATATTAACTCATTTGGTCTTCAATGCCACCTTACCAAGACAGGTACTTTGTTTATTTAGTTGATAAATAAACTAAAGGACAAAGAGGTTAAGTAACTTTCCCATTGTTCCACAGCTAGTAAGTAGCAGAGTTGAAATTAGAACCCAGACAGACTGCCTAGAGCAGTTCATGCTCATTGTCATGCTTTAAACTGGTGAGCTATTATTTACTGATGTTATTGGTCCCATAAACATATTTTACTTAATAGGCCTGGCTTTTGTATTGGAAACTTAGGTCATTGTACACTTAATGATGGCTCTTTATCCTTATACTTAATTTATACTTCTATTCAAACTGTTTTATGTTGCAAGTTATTCCATACATTCATTTATCAATGCCTGATATAGAATTGGCCTTTATTTATACTCACTGTATATCATTCTGCAAAACAGCTCAGGATTCTTTTAAGTCTCATTCTCTCTAATTATATTGTTGAAGGCAAATCAGTCTGAACCTTAGTCCATCTCTCTGCAAAATTAGGCTACAGGTTGCACCTGCCATTTTAGACTGATGAGATGGAAAAATATTATCGTCTCTCATTTATTTAGCAAATATGTATTGAGTACTGTCCCCATTCCCGGAGGGAAGCATCTTGGTAATTTTAATCAATCCTGACATACCACCCCTAAGGACCTCTGATCATATAGACAGGAACAGCCTTGGATAAAGAATGAACCTGGGCTGTGAAGTCAGAAAGTGAGCTCCTCCACTTGCAGCAGGACATGCCGCCTAACCTTCTGAATCCTATCTATAAAACAGGTTGACCTAGGAGAAGACGAATCTGAGAAGGTGAAAATAGATGGCATAGTGCTGGGCACACATCATGGACAAGGACGGAGATAGTGTATTTCTAGTTTGATTTTATTACACCCAAAAGACAAGGACCTTAAGGGCACATGGTTTGCTGAGTCCAAAAGCACCATCATGTGCATAAGTTCAGGGCCCCAGTGTGTTTCCAATACCTAATCCCCCTTGAAAATGCCCCTGGAAGAATTGGCTTGTATGATCACCACAGCGCCAGTAAGTTTGCAGGATGGTGCAGTCCTACAGCCCTTCCCTACCTAGGAAAAAAAGCTTGTAGCCTATATTCTTGAATAATCTGGATTATTTATTTTGAAATGTATTCCTGAGACTTTGCTTGGGTTAAAATTCACCTGCAGTTTTAACTTCCACAGGCATGAATTCACATGCTATAACGTGTTGCTTTTTTTAAAAAGGAGCCCCAAGACCTGCTCACAGTAAGATGAAGGGTGTTTACTGTGTCACACAAGATGTGCTGTGGCGTCCAGATAAGAGCTCAGACCCCTAAGAGGGAAGTTATTTTTCTAGCCTTAAAGGACAGAGTAAAATAACCTCTCCCATTATCTTGCCAGACAAGAAACCAAGATAAAGGGGTAAACCAAGGGATAGTGGGTAAGAATATATATACAAATTACTCAGCCTGGAAGTAACAGAACCATGGAGTCCTGCAAGCAGGTGGCAAAGCCATTTCCCTCTATTCATTGTGCAGAATAAATTAGGGGAAAGCCACATTTCCCAGCTAGAGAAGCAAAAAAAATTTAGAATTTAAAATAATCCTGAGCAAAAGCATTAGCAAAGTCCTTGCCTGTTGCTATGGTTTGAATATCCCTCCAAAACTCATGTTGAAACTTAATCCCCAGTGTGGCAATCATTGAGAGGTGGGGCCTTTAAGAAATGATTGAATCATGAAAGCTCTGCCCTTATGAATAGATTAATCCATTCATGGATTGATGAATTAATGGATTATCATTGGAGGGGAATTGGTGACTTTGTAAAAAGAGAAAGAGGTGGGGCGCAGTGGTTCACATCTGTAATCCCAGCACTCTGGAAGACCACAAGATCAGGAGTTGGAGACCAGCCTGGCCTATTGGTGACACCCTGTCTTTCCTAAAAATACAAAAATTAACTGGGCATGGTGACACATGACTGTAGTCCCAGCTACGCAGGTGGCTGAGGCAGAAGAATAGCTTGAACCCAGGAGGCAGAAGTTGCAGTGAGCCGAGATCACACCACCACACTCCAGCCTGGGCAACAGAGTGAAACTTTGACTCAAAAAAAAAAAAAAAAAAAAAAAAAGAGAGAGAGAGGAAGAGAGACCCGAGGTAGCACATTACAGGATGGTACAGTTAGCACCTGGTCATGTGATGCCTCGTGTTGCCTTGGGACTTCTCACAGAGTCCCCACCAATAAGGAGGCTCTCACCAGATGTACCCTCTGAACCTTGAGCTTCCCAGTCTCTGGAACTGTGAGAAATCAATTTTGTTTATAAATCACCCAGTTTCAGGTATTTCATTATAAGCAACGAAGAGCAGACTAATACACATGTTCTGCAAATAATAATAGAGTCTTGATACAACAGACTTATCCTAGTCAAGACTAATGTGAGGCAGCAGCAGTGAAAAGTCTAGGAGAATGCAGACCTGGAACACTCACAGGGAAGGGAAACTTGAAGGGAGCAAGGACGAACTTTTGTCTTATTTGGAGTTGATTAAAGGTTGTCACCAACTGCAATGAATAGAGAACTCATTGTTGGTGGATTTTTTTAAATTCTTATTTATTTTATTTTATTTTTTTTGGTCATGACTATGGTCAAGAAGTTGAAGAGTAAATGTGTTCCTTCCCAGTCAATACTCTGAATCTGATGCTATTACTTCTGGAGAGGTCCCTTAACTAGGGACTTGATAAAGATCACAAAATCTATATATCTGGAGATCAGGATTAGATATGCCCAACTTAACTCTTACTCTAATGATTTCAGTGCCAAATGAGTAATAACTGGTGAGTAGCCTATTGTTTTTAGAGACCAATGTCTTCGCAAGGTCTATCGCCTTCTGAAAGGGCTACACACTGGGCCTCTGCAGACTCGCCTCCTGCTTTCTAAATCTAGGCCAAGTTCCTACCAATGACAGATAAGCACCTTCATTCCACAGTAACCTCTTTTCTTAATTTAGAATATATAATATGTACCTTATCATTCAAAGATTGTATATCATGAATGAACAAGATACAACATTCCGAAGGCAAGGAGAGTAAATAGGAAAGGTTCCATTCCTCCCTCTGCCTGAGTTGAACCATCTGTCCTGTTTCTCTCCCTGGAGGCAACTAGGCAACTAGTTGTAGCAATTTTGGATGCAACCTTCTAAAGATATTCTTCACTTAAGCATATATATGTATATGTTTCAATTATCATATCAAATATTCATGAAATTTAATAGAAAAATTATACAAATTTATTTATTTATTTATTTATTTTTTTGAGACGGAGTTTCGCTCTTGTTACCCAGGCTGGAGTGCAATGGCGTGATCTCGGCTCACCGCAACCTCCGCCTCCTGGGTTCAGGCAATTCTCCTGTCCGAGCCTCCTGAGTCGCTGGGATTACAGGCACGCGCCACCATGCCCAGCTGATTTTTTGTATTTTTAGTAGAGATGGGGTTTCACCATGTTGACCAGGATGGTCTCGATCTCTTGACCTCGTGATCCACCCGCCTCGGCCTCCCAAAGTGCTGGGATTACAGGCGTGAGCTACCGCACCCAGCCATAAATTTCTATGAATTTTAAGACATATATAGATTTCATGTAACCACCACCACTATCAGGACACAGCACGGTTTCATCGACCCAAAAAACTTCCTTGTACTACCCTTCTATAGACACAGTGTTCCTAAAACCTCCCAACCAACTCCTAGTCCCTGGCAACCACCGACCTCTTCTGTTACTACAGTTTTATCTTTTTGAGAACATCACAGAAGTGGAATCACAGAATATGTAGCCTATATATAATGAAAAATGAATTTTTAAACCTTTATGTCAATGAAATCATAGTGAATGCATTCCGCTGTAATATGCATTTTTCTCTGAACAGTATGTATGGAATTCATCCATTTAGATACTAGTGGCTATAGTTTGCTCATTTTCACTGCTGTATAGTAGCTTGAGTGAGGGTAAATATGACAATTTACTTATCCATTTTTCTACAATGGTCCATTTGGATTGTTATCAATTTTCAGCATGTATGAACAAATTTTCTAAAACTATTTTGGGCATAATCCATGATAAACATGGACAAGGGTTTGTTTAGGTTAGTTCCTTCAGAATGGAATGGCTAAAATATGCGGTATGTTCATCTTTTGCTTTATAATAAAATGCCAACATTTGCCTGAAGTGGCTTTACCAATTGATATCTCCCTTCTGCAGTGTATCAGCACCCTCCTGCTCCCCATCCTTGCTCCTGTTTGACAATGTCACACTTTTAAACATTTATTACATATAGGATGTGAAGTCATATCAGAGTACTTTTGATATCTGTTTCTAAGATTTTAATACAATTTCTCAGTTCTTTGTGATCATTCATACTTTATATAATGCATTTTCTTTGCTCATGTTTTTCTTTTCTTTTCAAATACCTTTTTAAAATTGATTCACTGAGATTCATGAGTTACTCTAGACACTTACTTGTTGGCTTTGTGTGTTGCAAATATTTTCTGCCAGTGTGTGGTTTGTCTTTTCATTTTATTTGAGGGTGTCTTTTGAGGAACAGAAATTCAACATTTTAACACATTATCAACATTACTATTTGAATAATCTTTAAGAAATCTTTCTTTAACTTACAATCAAATAGTATTGTCTATATTTTTCTCTTAATGTGAAGGTTTACCTTTTATAAAGAAGTCCTTTATTCATCAAAAATTGATTCTGTGCATAGTGAGTGATAGGATCCCAGCAATTTTTCCATGCGCATAATCAATTTTTCTACTGCTATGTAGGATTGTTGTGCTAACAATTTACAAAACCGTTCCACATATGGATAGGCCTATCTCAGGCTTTTCATCTTGTTCTACTTGTAAATCCCCGTGCTAACTGCACATTCCCTTAATTTCTGTAACTTACAGTATGACCTTATTACAGGGAGGGCAAGAATCTTCATGATTTTTCTCTTTTGGATATCCTCTTCTGTATAAACCAGAGAACTCTCTTGTTAAGTTCCATTGGAGTTTTATTTTAATTGCCATTAGATCCATAGATTAGCTTGAGAAAACTCAACACCTTAAACACACTGAGTATTTTTATCCAATAATATATCTCTCTATTTAGGTCATGTTTAAAACTTTTCAATGCAATTTTATAGTTTTTTTTTTTTTTTCCATAAGAACCATAGACAAGGCCAGACTTGGTGGCTCATGCCTGTAGTCCCAGCACTTTGGAAGGCCGAGGCAGGCGGATCATGAGGTCAGGAGTTCGAGACCAGGCTGGCCAACATGGTGAAACCACATCTCTACTAAAAATACTAAAATTTGCTGGGTGTGGCTTTGTATGCCTGTAATCCCAGCTACTCGGGAGGCTGAGACAGAAGAATCAGTCGAACCCAGGAAGCAGAGGTTGCAGTGAGCCAAGTTTGGACCACTACACTCCAGCCTGGGTGACAGAGCAAGACTCCATCTCAAATAAATAAATAAATAAATAAAGAACCATGGACAAGTATTCAGTACTAGTAATCATATTTTGCTATTATATTTATCATCATTTTAAATACTTTTTCTGTTTGTAGCTGGGGTACAGAAGTGCAATGGCTTTTTAAAATAAGCTTTTTATTAAAGTAAATCAAAAATGTGCACAAGTCACAGGTGTACAGCTTTATAAATTTTCAGATAGTCATGATGTTTATCTTTGTATAAACCTGGCTCTTGCAGTTCTTTGCAAATAAATTGCTAATGAATTTTTGGTTTTTGAATGTGCATAAGAAAATTAAGCTATAATTTCCTTTCTCATGCTGTCCTTATTTACTTTTGGCACAAAGTTTATGTTTGCTAAGTAAAATTAATCAGAGAAAGTTTTATTTCTTTTTTGTAAGATTTTATGTAGGATACGAATTTCCTTTTCATCAAATATTTGGTAAAATTTGCCTATTAAACCATTTGTACCTGATGTTTCATTTTGGGGTGATTGCTAACAGATTATAAAGTAATCCTTTAAAGATTACAGGACTGTTCAGAATTTTTTTTAGTTAGTTTTAATATTTTTCAACAATGTGCTCATTTCAGGTTAATTCTTTATACTAATTAGCATAGAGATTATAATATCTTTTATATCACTGATACATTTATAATTATAGTTTTTAATATGTAATATGGCTTATTTGTGCCTTGTGTCTTTTTTTCATTTCACCTTGGCAAAGGTTTATTGATTATTTTAGCTTTTATTATAGAATTAACTTTTACTTTGTCAATCTTTCTATTGCACATTTGCATTCCATTTAATTAATTTCTGTTTTTACCTTAATTATTTCTTCCTTTCTATGTTCTTCGTTTATTCTAACTTTGAAGCAGGATATACAGTCCATTAATTATCAACTTTAAGTCTTTGTTAACATAAACATTTCTGGCTTAAATTTCTTCCTAAATACTGCTTTAACTGCATTTCACACATTTTGATATATAATAGTTTCATTATCATTGAGTTCTACATATTTTGCAACTTTCACTGTGATTTCTCCTTTGACTCCAGTGTAATTTAGTAGAGATTTAAGTCTACACACAGATTTTAAAATAAAGCTACCTTTTTATTGATTTTATGTTAATTACAAACAAGGAATGCAGTCTATGTGATACAGATTGAGTTGAGAATTGATTCATTCCTAATAATGGTCAACTTTTATGAATTCTCACATATTCTTGGAATCAATATGTGGTTTCTAGTCATTGAATACTTTGTAATTGTTCAAATCTTCATCTTAATAGTATGTATTTTCCTGATTAAAATGTTACTTCCTGAGAGAGAATATATTAACATTCTTTATAATTATAATGTATTTATCACATTCTCCTTGATGTTCTAACATTTGCTTTGAATTTTTAAAGTCATGTTAATAGTGTCATACTCAGTTTAGAGCTGATTATATCTTCAGGATAAATTTGACTCTTGTCGGTATATTAATGATTATATTTATCTCTGGTAATGCAAACTGTCGTTTTGGTAGTGTCCCTTTGCCTCTAATTTATCTGTAACTTTTCCATGATGCTATGTTTTAAGTTGTGACTCCACTAAACAGCATACAACTGGATTTTTTTTTTTTTAATCTAGGAGACAACTTTGGTCTCTTCTCAGATACTTTTCTATCTTTGTTTTTAAATATATTTATGTCACCCTGTTTTGTGTTTTCTATTAGATTGCTGTCTAGATTTTACTGTCTAAATTTCTTTAAAGGTCACAGTTAATAGGGTTTGGGAATTCCTTTTTGTGTTAGTGATAGTATTTTATTTTTCTTGAAAGTTGTCAATTTCACATAAAGTTTTAAATGCATTAGAATGTGGTTATCAATAGTATTCTTATATTTTAAACTCTGCTGTATCTGTAGACTAACTATAATTTCCCTTAATTCTGCGTGTGTGTGTGTGTGTGTGTGTGTGTGTGTGTGTGTGCGTGCACGCATATGTACTGTCTCTCTTCCTTTTGACTTTGTTGATTTTCTGGGATTTTTTCTGCTTCATTAATTTTTGTTCTTATGTTAATTATTCCATTCTTTTACTGTCTTTGAATGTATAAAATAGTCTCCTTTTCTGGCTTCCTAGCTTGAAAAACTAACTTACTAATTTTCAGCCTTTTAAAAAATAAGGATTAAAGACAGTAAGTCTTGCTTTCACTATACTCTGTGTTTTAATGTAGTTTTTTTTACTGATTTTCTCTGAAGTTTTATTTTGAGATAATTGTAGATACACATGCTGTTGTAAGAAATAATACAGAAAGTTCTCATATACCCTTTATCCAGTTTCCCCCATTTTAATATCTTCAAAAACTATGGTGCAATGTCCTGATCAAGTTCACATTTCTATAGTCAAGATACAGAACATTTCCAGCACCAGAAGGTTCCCTCATGCTGCCCTTTATAGCCACATTCACTTATCTTTGTTCTTCAACCCCTTCTTAACACTGGCAGCCACTAATCTGTATTCCATTTTTGTAAAAAAATTATTGTTTCAAGAATGTTACATAGATGGAATCATACAGTATGAAACATTTTGGGATTAGAGTTTTCTACTTAGCTTAATTCTCTCAAGATTCACCCAGGTTTTTACATGCATTCCTTTGTATTGTTGAGTGGTAATCAATGGTGTGCAGGTAAACAAATTTTAACTATTCACCCAAAGGACATCTGTCTTATTTCTAGTTTTGAAATGGTTACATATGAAGGTGCAATGGAAATTCACATGCAAGTGTCTGCATAAACACGGTTTACACAAAATATGTACAAAAATATTTACAGTAGCTTTGTTTATAGTAGGCAAGTATATTTTAATTTATTATAATTTCTTTGTTGATCCAAGAGTGGTTGTTTGGAATTAAAAATTATTAATCTACATTTAATAGTGCTATATTTTTGTTGTTGACTTCTTTCTTCTGTCTTTCCAGATGGATAGATATAGATATTGATGTGTGTTTATGTGTATTCATGTTTTGAATTAGTTGAGTCCTTACTTGATCAAGTTTATGCATCCAAGTGTGCTTGGGAAGAAGATGTATTCTCATGTCCAAATTTAAAATTCCTTAATTTTTTTAAGATTTTATTAATTTTGTTAGCTCTTTTAACTCTTCAATGTGGTTTATATGCTTGATTTACAAATTACTGAGATGTGTAAAATCTCCCACTAGGATGTGTCATTTGAAAATTTTTCCTCCTAGTATTTTTTCACGTGTTTTAACCTGCTTTATTTGGTACATACAAATTTAGAATTATTGTATCTGTCTGGTGAATTTATCCTTTCATCATCACATAGTTTCTTTTTTTACACAATAATGGTTTTGTTTTGCCTTAAGCTCTGTTTGTCTGATACTGTTATAACTACACCAACTCTCTTTCTGTTAGTTTTGCCCATAGCATCTTAATCTATTCAAAAAAAATTGTATTTATTTTCTCATCCTTTTACTTCTGGTCTTTTTGAATACTTATGTTGGGGATATGTCTCTTAAGGAACATGCAGCTTTAAAAATGAAAAAAAAACTTTCTATTGTAAAATATAGTATAACTATAGACAATAGAATAGGACAAATGTAGAGCTTAATCAATATTTATGAAGCAAATAGTCTCAGCATCAGCACTCAGGTCAACAAATATAATTTGCAAGCCACCATGGAATCCCCATCCCACTCACATATCCTTTTCTTTTCCCCTCAAAGTAACCAGTATCATGACTTTTATGATAATCCCTTTCTTCTTTAATTTATAGTTTTATCTTCCAAATACACATCCCAAAACACCATGGCTTAGATTTTTCTGTTTTAGCTATATGTTTTTAAAGATAATGCCTTCAGTCTTTTCTAGTCTATTAGTACTGTCTCCAGCCCACTACTCTCCATTTTTTTTCCAGTGCAATTTATTTATTAAAATACAGGATCACTGAATCTACATGCTTGCTCTAGCTGCATCTTGTATTTTCTCTGCCCCAGCTCTGAGATAAACTATTTCTCTAAGGACACCTGCTTCCTTTTATGGGAGATGGTATTTAGAAACCAAGATCTGAATGCTAGTTGTGTTCATTGTTACTAGGATGTCATTCTTTCCAGGGCTTGTCAGCAGACAGGGCTTTGAAAGATGTGTATGTATAGTAACTCATGCCTAAACACACATCAATATCTATCTATCTATCTATCTATCTATCTATCTATCTATCTATCTATCACCTACCTCCCTCCTTCCCTACTCACCCATCTATCCATTCTGAAATTTCTGATTCCATTTCAACAAAGTTCATTCATGCTTTACCAAAATTTTGGTCATTTCATATGAGTTCAAGATAAGATATCTTTTGAGCTCATATAAAAACTTTTAACTTAAATTCAGGACTACAGTTTCTCCTGTCTTACAAATGTATTGCCTTTCTTCTTCACCAAAAATCTTTGTTCTCATTGAGATAAGGGTGAAATAGAAATTAGAATATCATGCTTTTTCTCTATATTGTACACCTAATAGTCTCAGAATTACAGAAATAACTTCAATACTATCCCCATTTATTTGCTTATTAAAACAATAAACTTATTTATAGATCCTCTTCCAATATTCCTACATCTTTAATAGGTGTACTGAATTTATGTTGTCAAAGCATATAGCCATTAAATATTGTACTTTTTTCCACAGAATATTTATTTAATGTTCACCACTAGCCCGTATGCTGATGTTTCTATAATCATGATGGTTGACTGAAATTCATTGAGTAGAATATTCAGAAAGAGCCCTTTAGAACAATATTCTCTAATTTCCTGCCTGTTGGTAGCAATTTGCAGTTTTTAATGCTTGAATGTCAGTATTGCTGTATATAAAGTGCTTAGTTTACTTTTTTTTTTTTACTTGAGTGTAATAAATATATTACTTCATTTTATTCTGGCACAAATCATTGCTGCCAAAAGACTGATAATAATCTGGTTTTCTTTCCTTTTTTGTATGAGTCAGTCATTTTTTTCCTGGAGGCATGAAAGAATTATTTTATTTTGAGTTGCAAAAATTTTACTAAAACATGCCTCAGTGTTGGCCAACCAGGTAGGTGTTCTCAAGGAGGTATGACTGCCTTTTCAATAGGTAATTTTTATTGAAGCTATTTCAGAAAAAGAAATAAGTATAACAAGAATTTGTTCTTAAATTGTACTTTTTTATATTTGTGCTTTTGCCTTGGGTTTCTGCTTTGGGAATTCCAGTATAATGATTTTCTTAGCTCATCTTCCAACTTTTTCATTTTCTCTTGGATCTAGTTGCCTCTTGCTTTTGTAAAAGTTTCCTTCTTTAATCTAGTTTTTCCCAAGCATTATAAGTTGTGTGGATTTACTCGCAAGTGACTTCTAACTTAGTCTCAATTTCTCAGATATATTTTCTTAAATTTATAATTTATTTCCTGAGTCCTAGGACTACATTCTGAGTTTTCTAATTCAGATTTTCATTGTTTTGTGTCTCATGTCATTTTCTTAATGTCTTTAACTCTTTCTGAAATAGTATAATATAGTTCTCATCTGACCTGTAGGCACATTTATTTGGCAAACTTTCGTTGTTGGAGGGGTGCTATTCTTTTTCTTTGTGATGGAGTCTCACTCTATTGCCCAGGCTGGAGGGCAGTGGCATGAGCTCAGCTCACTGTAACCTCCGCCTCCCAGGTTCAAGGAATTCTCCTGCCTCAGACTCCCGAGTAGCTGGGACGGCTGGTGTACATCACCACACCCAGGTATTTTTTTTCTAAATTTTGTAGAGATGGGGTTTCACCATGTTGGTCAGGCTGGTCTCAAACTTCTGACCTCAAGTGATCTGCCCACCTTGGCCTACCGAAGTGCTGGTATTATAGGTGTGAGCCACCACGCCCGGCTTCCTTTTTCTTGACACGAACTTTGCATGTGTTTTTATTTCAATTATTTTCTGTTCTCCCATTTATATGAAATTAGTTTTCCTGAGCATTTAGAAGAGAATGTAGTCCAAATTGTAATTTATAAACTCACAGAGCTCTCTTTTCTCCTGTATATGGTATGTACAAATATGGTGGCTCATTTTCTGATACTCCCAGATCTTCCATTTCTTGTCGCTGTTGTCTCTGTGATACTCAATTTTGATTCTTAATCGCATTGTTTATTCCCAGAAGGGAATTTTGACTGGTTTCTTCTGAGAGTCCACAAAGCCTAGACTGCTCCAGACCCATAAGTTTTAACTGCTGACTCCTTGTTTTCATCCTCTACTAGAAATTGCGAGATCCCTCACAGTTTTAGCTACTATTCTGAAGCCCACGTGATGCCTGATTACTTTCCTCTCCTTCTCCCTGCATAGTCCGGACACCATGAAGATCTTGTAGCTGTCAGTCTGATCATAATCTGATCTCTTTTGCTTGACAAGTGATTTAGTTTTGTCTCGAATGAACACGGAGTTCATTTTTCTTTTAAAGTTCAGAAATTGTATTTGAATCTAATTGTTGGCCAACCTGATTGCCAATAGTTTCACCCTCTCTACTCATAATCTGCAGTTCACGGGGATAACTCGCATCCTAGGTGTTCTGTAAATATTGTTCATGGGGTTTTATTTTGCTATTTCAGTTTCTTTGTTTGTGTGAGGGAATTTGGGAAATTTAAAAATTAAGTCACCAGTGCCATTTTCCAGCCTACTGCATTTACTTTTCTTTCGACAACTTAATCTGACAATGTCCCTCTTGTTTGGTAAGTTTAGTATAATGACATAGACATACATTGTAGTTATTGATAAATTTAATATTTTTCATCTTATTCTATATTTTTTACTTCATCTATACATTTCTAAACATTTTTTTATCCTCTCTTTACTTCCATTTTCTCCCTCTACTGTTTTGGAAATTAATACCTATCTGCACCTTTTAGTTAAAATAATTGTAGTCAGGCACCATGACATGTGCCTATAATTCCAGCTATTGAGGAGGTTGAGTCAGGAGGATCACTTGAGCTCAGGAGTTCAAGGCCACAGTGCGCTATGTTCGCACCTATGAATAGTCACTGCACTCTAAGCTAGGCAACACAGGAAGACCCCATCTCTAAAAAAAAAAATTTATTGTACACATTTCAGTTGCAGTCTAAGTATTATCAATACATCACTTCCACAAAAAATCCAAGGATCTTAGAATACATTAAACAAAAACTCCCTCTCAGTTTACATATTATGGTTGACCAACAGTTTAGCTGTATCATGTTTTCTACACACACGCATACCAACTAGAACACTACTATTTTTTATATAGTCAGTGTTTATTTAGGTTTCCCATTCTGTTTACCAATTTCCTCGCTCACCACTGATTTTGTATAGTAGGCCATTCTTTCTGGGGAAAGGGATTGATTTTCCCTCTCCTCAGCTAAAATGCTTTGACTTTCCTATAATGAGATTTTATTGGCAGTTCACTCTTAGTTTTTGTTTACTAGACTACCTTCTGACCCATGCTATCAACCATGTATGCAATTCGAGGTCTGTTTCTTTACCTCTGTCTACATTTTGCAGATTTTTCACTGTTTTCTGGCTTTCACTGCTGTGGTTGAGAAACCTGCTTTGAGTTGGTCATTCCATGGCAAGTGATCTGTATACATTTTCAACCTCTTTGAAGACCTTTCTGGTGCTCCAAAATTCCCTATAATAAATCTAATTTTTTTTATTATTTCTTATTTATCATGCTTAGGATTAACTGGCTTTTTGAAACTGAGAATTGGTGTCTGTCATCAGTTCTAGAAAGTACTTGGCCGTATGACTTTGAATATCATCCCTTTCCTCAGTTTCTACTTACAGAATACGTACGTGAGACTCTCTCATCCCACTAACATGTTTCTTCACTCCTTTCATGTTTTACTTTTTTTTTCTTCTTTGCTACACTTAGGGTAATTTATTAAGTTCTAGCCTCCAATTCATTAATTCTCTTTTCCTGCATTTCTCATTCCTTTGTAATATGTCTGCTGAGTTTGTCATTTCTTATTTAAATTATATTTGATTCTTTTAAAAAATATGCCTCCTCAACTTTTGGTGTTCTCAGTCCATTATTCCATCATTCTTGCATTCATTTTTGAGATAGGGTTTTGCTCTGTCCCCCGGAGTACAGTGGTGACATTACCGATCACTGCAGCCTGGACCTCCCAGGCCCAAGCTATTCTTCCACCTCAGCCTCCTGAGGAGCTGGGACTAAATGAGCACACCACCACACCTGGCTAACTTTTTTATTTTTATCTTTGTAGAGAGGAGGTCTCACTATGTTGCCCAGGTTGGTCTCCTACTCCTGAGTTCAAGTGATCTTCCTGCCTCAGCCTCCCAAAGTGCTAGGATTACAGGTGTAAGTCACTATGCCTGATGTATCTTTTATTTCTGTAAATGTTTTAAATGTTTTTTCCATATTTGGTCATTCACTGAGGGTATATGATTTCAAGTACATAAGCTTTATTGAGTGTAGAGCCTTCGTTCTAACTGTCCCTAGTAAAACTCAATCTCTAAGTTCTCCTTATTGAGAAATTTTCCTAGGGCAAGCAGAGCTTTATATTCATTTATGATTCTATTCTCAGCTCTCTTTTCACTTGTGCTCCCTGGATGTTTCCCTTAATTACACAAGTATAGTCATTCACTTAAAAACACACACCTGTCCTCTCCTAACATATAGGTAATTATTACAGAAGGATTTTTTAGGATATACGGTTTTCAATATCGGCCATGGCGAAAGTTGGGTAATTTTCACATTTCCATTTTCCTAATTAGCTCTTCAAATTTCTATGATTATCTCTTCAAATTTCTATAATATGAAGACTTGTGATTTTTATGAATGTAGAAACTATAGCAAAAAGACTAGGCAGAGAACATGGAATCTATTTATCTGTTGTTGGCTGAAGTTTATCTTCTAATAATTTAACAATAAATGTTAATGGGGACCATATTCCTAAAATTGTGTGTTTCACACTGTCCATCTCTTGCATTTATATGTGAATGGCAATTTAGCTGGTTGCAGATTTTCAGGGTCAAACTTTGTTTCTCTGAGATGTTTACAGCTATTTTTCCACTGTCACTTAGCATTTAATGTTACTATGGAGAGTGATTTTTTTTTAATTTTGTAGGCCATTGACATGTTTGCCTGTACACTGAATAATTCTCTGTTTGGATTCAAAATCCATTAGTTTTACTTGATACATATTTGTTTTGAATATTCTAGACAGTGTTTCCCGAGAACACAATCTGATCTTTCCTACTTTAGGTTTAACAGTCTCTTAATTTCTGCAGCAAAAAGTATCTATCTGAACTTTTTTCTATGATAATTCTTCAGTGTCTTCTTTGGGGCCACCAGGTATGTTAATGTTAGCCTCCTTTGCCTTCCATATGTGTAATTTTCTCTCTAATGCTTTCTACTGTTTTATTGATTTCCATTTCCTTTTCCTCATGGTTATTCATACCCTTAATGTTTTTAGAAGTGCTCAATCTTCTTTGTGAAGCTTCCAACATGGCCCCTTTGTTTCTGTGATGGCTTTATTTTGCTATTCTACTTTATTCCTAATGGAAGCAAGATCATATTTTATCTTCTGTTTGATAGTTCTCTGAGCCATATTTTTGGTAGAAAAGATAATTCCTTAATTTCCTTTTTAAATCAGTAGTGATAAATTTGGTCCCAATTTTTATCTGTGGCAACACTTTCTGGCAGGTACTCTTTTTTTTAACATGTCTTTTTCCTATGCTTTTCCACGATTGTATTGTAGTTTTTGTGTACAATCTGTTCTGGTATCTCTAAAATAATTGTTATTACCAATTTCTGATTAAGTTGAGTTCTACTTGAATCAGCTATTTGGAGAAGATTTTATTTGAAGTAGAGTAGGGCCATGTTCTAAGCTAGCAGAAATTCTCCCAAGTTCACAGTGACATTCCCTATGGTAACTAGCATTGGGTGTGTACTTTACTTATTTTAGCTAGCAAAGATTAATGTCGTAAGATTCAGTCTCTTCTACTCTACTGTACTAACAGACTGACTTCTTGGTTCTTTATTCAGTACTTCCTTCCTTGATTCTCTATGGTGCCAAATTGTACCTAGGAATTGTTCCTTCCCATGTGCTCTGTCCCTGAAATCGACATTGAAAGGATTATTGGCTTATGGTACACTATCAGTCTTGCAGACCTGCAGACTTTATTTAAGGTCTGCTGCCACAGATGTGTTCTCTCAGCATCTGACCACACCCTTAATGTACACATTGCAACCTGCCACCTTTCTTCACCATTATTTTCTGGCATAATATATTCTTCCTAGTTTTACCACAGCACTTGCACTTCCTTTTCTGATTTTTCTTTTTATGGAGAGGGGGGAAAAGAAGCAGAAGGAGCAGAAGGGTCTTTGCTATCTCAAAATCAGAAGTCTGTTCCTCACCTTTCTTAACAACCTTTGATAAGGAAAAATGCTGGAGGCTTTTCGCAAGCCTAAGTAGATTGTAGGCTGTCCCTGAAAATGTCATTTGTAATTAGGTTGTTTGGAATTTGGAATGCATTTTCTTATAGAAATCAAGTTATAAATGGTATTTGGCAACCAAGGCCAGCTTTTCAATAGGCAGTTTTGCTGGATGCACTGTCCTAATAGCATTATTCTGGCTCCATAGAACTACCATTTATTAAGTTATTTCTATGGAAAAATAAATTCCAAGTTCTAGCTAGTAGAATATAGAATCTTTTAATATGCAAAGCTATGCCACTCTCTGGCTTAAAATCCTTCAATAGTTTTCCATTGTTCATAGCCAGAGATGAAATGCTTAGCATGGCCTTGCAGGCCCATGATCTGGCTCCTGTTGGCCCTTCTAAATTTGAACCATTTTCCAAACTGGCCATCTTATTGTTAATGGAATTTGTTACACTTCTTCCAGCTCTTAGGTGTTTGCATATTTAGTTCCTTTTGCCTAGATCTTTCTCTTACCTTCTGCTTTTTCATGCTTACCTGCCCTCCAGAACTCAAATTTCATTTATTTGGATAGCCTTCACAGGCCAAACAGCCCTGCCATATACATTCTAAAAGCATCATATTTCCCTGTCTCTACATCCACTATTATATTTCCAATACTGTTCACAGTGTTTGGTATATACTAGATGTTCAATAAGTATGTATGGTTAAATGAATGGATAAATGAATGGTTTCATATTTTGTGTTATAGACAAAGCTCTTAAATTCAAACATAATTCTCTGAAGTCAAGGAAATATTTGTACCTCTTCCACTTCTAATGCGCTCCCTAAAATACCTTGGGTCTGGGTCTCAGATTAATCATGGGTATGCTACATACACATTCCAAGGTTCATCTTCAGGATAACTGATGCTCTAAGTAGTTCTTATGACAATTAAGGGCAAACTCTGACAAGTTATTAAAAACAGTTCACTCTCTGATTCCTTATAGTGTTACAGCTTAAACACCTGAAATATAAATACCAAGACATAAAATCAATTGCATTTTATGCTTGTTTAATCTTACATATCTCTATCTCAAACATTCCAGGACTATGGCCATGTGCCCTGGATTTTTCCGGGATAGTTTCATTTTTAAAATAGATTAAGCCCTTGCTGCTAGAAAGTGCATTTCACCTGTCAGATTTTGTGTCCTTTTTGTTCATACAATTTGTCCACTATGATTGTGTCACTCATCAGCTTATCACAACTATCTTTTGAACGATTGCGTGCTTCCTGCCAGAACTAGCTCTTGTGGAAAGAACTTAGAAAACTTTAAACCCTCAATATGAAACAGAAATGACCTTTTTAAATTCTAAATTACCCTGCTCAAGTTTCAGTGCATAACCAAGATTCAGTTTCCTCACCTATAAGATGTCTTGCATGGTGCACAGGACTTTGAAGGTCCTCAATAAAGGCTTAGGGAATATAACTTCTGAGTTCAAAAAGATGTTAGTTTAAAAATCCACTTGGCCAAGGTAAGAAAAGGTATCTGAGGTTGAAAAGTCCCAGTGAATAGCACGGGGAAGGGTACCGGGACACCGCCGCTGTCTAATGAGCTGGGTTTGACACATGTGAATTAAGGATGACCTTGTTGGATGGTCAGATACAGACGGAAGAATGGGAGAAGGAAGAGGTGACTGCTGATAGTAGGTATCATCAAGTTTGAAAACACTCTGGGTGGTCTGCTCAAAGTAAATTTAATTAAATTTTCTTTTTATTTTGAGATGGAGTCTCTGTGGCCTAGGCTGGAGCGCAGTGGCATGATCTCAGCTCACTGCAACCTCCACCTCCCAGGTTCAAGTGATTCCCCTGTCTCAGCCTCCCAAGTAGCTAATTTTTTTTTTGTACTTTTAGTAGAGACAAGGTTTTGCCATTTGGCCTGGCTGGTCTAGAACTCCTGGTCTTAGGTGATCTGCTGGCCTCAGCCTCCCAAAGTGCTGGGATTACAGGGGTGAGCCACCGCACCTGGCCTTAAAGTAAATTTTAAAACATCAGAAGACCTAACTCTTATTACTGTGCAACTCCTTAGGGTACAAAAAAAAAAAGAAAGACTTGATGGTTTTGTCATTTGGGCATAGAACAGACTTAGTAAAATACAGTAATGTTTTACTACCTGAGCCACTGGAAATTGATTTAACTCATTTCCCTCTCCCATCATCTCCCTATTTTCTTGTCTCTCCATTTCTTTACTTGAAAGAACACATCAAGCCTCTTTGTTAGATTGGGCTGTGTTGATCCTGGATGAGTTTATAAGACTGTGGACTTGCTCCATGCTTCTAGCTATTAAGATTTCACCTATCTTGAGAAAACAGAGGGCTTGTACGTAAGCCAGTGAGGCAGATTTCACAGATTCACTAAAAAATTAGAAGTGGATCACTGTAGCAAGCCCTGAGGAATATCTCTGAAAGGAGCCCTGACTTTAAGGATCACCTTATTTTACAGAATGCAGAGTCCAACCGAGCACTCCTACCAACCCTCTCAAAGTTACCCAGCGATTCACTGCTCAGTCACTGCATGCCTGCTGCATGCCAGGCACTGTGCAATGTGGCTCCTGTCCAGAAGGAGTGTGGATCCTGGTGGGAGAGACAGACACAGAGAATCACAACATCATGTGCTAGATGTTGGGGGAGGTATAAACTGCTGTGTGAGCACTGAATCTGGAACAGTCAGCTTAGCCTGAAGATACCGGGGAAGGCTTTAAAGAGGAAGTGGCTTTTGGGAATCAGACTTATGGGAAGAAGAGTTAACCAGATCAATGTAGGAAGGGGAAATTGAACCTCTGAGTACCACGTTTTCCTGTTGTCTTCTTTATGTTTTTGAATGTGCATGCGCTTTTCTTGTGGACCAAGGCTGCTTTCTGATCCAGTGGTTTGTCCCACCAGCATCACCCCAGGCTGTTATTCGGGGAAAAAGGGAAAGAGAATGGAGCGGGGAGACTGGGGCATCCAGCTTTGCAGTAATTGTGCATCGAGGAGCCCTACTTCTGACTTGGTGGGGGTGGGATAGTGCCCAAGTATTTGCTTTTTTAATGAGAACTTGGGATAAATTGGATGCCAGCGGTTTCGAGAGAAACATGGCCCAGCACCTTCCCTGTGACACAGTGCCCAGCACAGTGTTCCACACCTTGAACCCAGTACAAAACACAGGAAATGCTTAATAGCGAAGCCAACAATGTCATCCTTAGAACTAAAATGTCCAAGTGTAACTCCTACTGCCACCTATTGGTGGCATGGAGATTTGACCCACCTGCGTTTTGGATACTATCCTTTTCTATAATCCTGGCAAGTTGGCAACTAAAAACCTGAAATTTCCAGAGATGTTAATATATACTGAAGTATCCATGGTAGGTTTTCTTCAGGGATATTTTTTAAATTTTGGGCTGTGAAGTTCTGAACTGTTCTGCAGTGAGTTCATATTTTGCAATGAGTATATCTCATTTCTATTCAGAAGAGCAGAATCAAGATAACAGATAATTAGAAATTTACCTGTGGGGTAGACAAAGGGCTATCTACTTTGTTAAAAGAGGTTATGAACAGGCAAGAGAGCATCACCAGAAATTGAGAAAGAAAGGAGGTTTCTATAAATTGATTACCTTCTTCTTCTTATTTTTACCTGGGGATGGCAGATGTGCCTGACTCACTCATGCTGGCGGGGAGAGGCCTTAATAAAATCGTCAACAGCCATTCTCAGGCACTTGTTTAGCAAATTCATATTGAATGCCTCCTGGCTGCCAGAACCCCTTGGCTCCAGTCTCCAACAGTTTCATTTTGGTGTATAGCCAACCTTGAGAGCAAGTGGCTGTCAGTGGAATTCGGACTATGGATAAATGCTCAAGAATAATGCCACATGCAAATGACCAAGTTCAGAAGCAAGGACTCCCAGAGCTCCGGGAAGTACCTGACCCTCCCAGGAGACGGTCACTACTTTGGATAGCTGTCCTCCACAGACTCGCAGATGTACCTTCACAGCACATCAGAAACAGAGGACATCTTGGACCTTAGCAGAGAGGCCAGCCCTCTTATTTTACTGCAAGGGAAACAGATACAGAAAAGGGAAGGGACTCGGCCAAGCATGTGCTATTTGAGGAACAGTGCTATTGTCTGTGTGCTGGAGCTAGGAAGATTGAGCATGTCCTCATGGGAGCCTGGTGGGAAAGACAGATGCTTAAACTCACAATGTCACTGTAGTGTAGTTAGTGGCCATAACTTGGGCTGGGGATAGGCAAGGCTATGGGGATGAGAGGAGGCCATGCTGTGGGACCCTTTGTCTCTCTCATGTTTGGGGATGAAGAACAACAGAGCTTTCTGGATACAAACCCATGGAAGAAGTATGTAGCTTAGGGCACACGGTCAGCTGCCATGAGTCTGTGGGTTCAAACTCCAAGTTCAATAGGTTCTTTGAGCCTCAGCTTCCATCTCTGAAGTCCCCTCCTCATAGGGTTGTTTGTGAGGCTGACAGAAGGAATGCACAAGTGCTCAGCACAATGTGGGAGGTCAGTGAATGTCATAAGTCTAGAAGTCCTCCAGCAGTCCATTCATGTCCTCCTATAAAAGGAGCTACGGCCAGTTCCATCTTTTTTTGAGACAGGGTCTCAATCCATTACCCAGGCTAAAGTGCAGTGGCATGATCATAGCTCACTGCAGTTTGACCTCCTGGGCTCAGGCAATCCTCCTGCCTGAGCCTCCCAAGTAGCTGGGACCACAGGTGTGTACCACCATGACTGGCTAACTTTTAAAGAAAATGTTTTGGTAAAGGTGGTTTCTTGCTATATTGCCCAGGTTAGTCTCAAATTCCCAGCCTCGTGTGGACCTCCCAACACAGCAGTTCCATCTTAAATAAAGAAAAAGGCCCTGAGGATGTGCATTTGCTTCTTTGTGTCACAACCACAGCCTTAGACCTGAAACCAGCCCCCCAACATCTGTCCCACGACCCTGGGAGGTGCTTAGGCTTGACCAGCCGTGGGCTCCAGGAATAAATCCAATTCTTTCAATATAGACATTTTCTTTCCAAAGCAGACCTACAGCTCACAGGGGAGAGGCCCACAGTCTCCACCACTAATAAAGATGCCCCAGTGAGCCCCAGAGCTAGTTATGCAAGTCATTTACCAGAGCCTCCCAAATCCCCCCTCTTAATGCAGGGAGAGTTATGGGAGCCCCAGCAGCTCCTTTTAATGTAACTGGATTAATTGCCTGCTCGGAAAACAGCTTGATTCTAAATGATCCTAAATGGCCTCTAATACCTGTGATCTTCCCTCCGCCACGCTGCCCTGCTGCATTACTAAAGCGGGGCTGGTTCTGGGAGCCCATTTGCTTAGTAAACAGCAGGCAGCGTTGCGGGAGGCCAAAGGCTGAGAAGTTGATGAAATCACTACTGGCCTATTCACCAGCCTAATCGGATTCTAGAAAACCACGCAGAGGTATTTGGACTGGCCTGTTGTACAAGCTAAGAGTTCCTTTGCAGGACTGGATAATCAAATGCGGGTGTGCCACGGGCCCTCAGCTTGGGTCCTTCCCAGCCCAGCAGTGAGCCGTCTCTCGTAGGGATCTTGTTCTTCTTTCTGAAGACCACGATGGAGCTGACAAGGACCCCCGATGCCTTTCAGTCAATCAATTACCTGGAAACCAGGAGTAGGTGGGGCTGGCACATGATGGGCAGTGTGTTCTGACTTTGGGTGTGCATTTACCTGATAAACAGGTGAGGACCACGATTAAGAGAATAAACTCAGGTTGATATTTTAGCTCTGCCATTGCTAGCTACGTAATTTGGAGCAAGTAACCGCTAGGTGCCTCAGTTTCCTCATCTCCAAAATAGGGATGATTATAATAGTACGTACCTCGGGGGTGATTTTGAGAATTAAATGCCTTAAATGAATACGAGATGCCTCAGGAGGTTGGTCTGTCTCATGATCAGTTCTATACATGCATTTGCTCTCATCACTGCAGCTTCACTGCTTCCATATGTGCAGGCACATGCCCTCCCTAAGCCTCAGTCTCTTCTGCAAACTGGGTCCATGGTTGTTGTGCAAGGGAATGAGGGTAAAGGGTGCACAGAGTGTGGCATGGAGGTGTCCAGTGAGCAGCCTTCCTCGCCTGTCATTCTCATGCACGCTGCCACTCTAAAATGTTTCTTCTCTGCAGCTGCTCTCTCTCTGTCCATATGGACAGTTTCCATAGAGATCCATGTGAACGCTGAGGGAAGACAGGTCACCTAGCCAGGGAGGCAGGTCGGGAGAAGGTGAGCCAGGTCCACTTGGAAAATAAAAGATGGGCAGACAGGTATGTGCATTTTCTCCCTATAGACCAGTGAGGGTCAGGGAAGGAAATCAGGCAGGCTGTGTTCACTTGAAATTTCCAGCATTTGAGCCCGATATTGACTTCATTTGAAGCTTTCACCACACCAGTGCCCAGCAGCGAAAATGCTTTTGAATCCTTGGCAAACAGATACCAGCAGAGAGTGTGTCCGGACTTCTACAAGGACAGCATCTTGCATGACAAAGACATCAAGATACAAAACTAGAGTGCTACAGACCACACCCAAACAACACTGGCCATGTCTTAATCAACACCATAAATGACTCTGATGCCAAAAGCCACGTTTGTCCTCACTCTGCAGCTGTTTTACCATCTGGACCTGGTACAGATGCCTGGCTGCCGCATGATTACTCTGCTCAATTGCTCACTCTGTAAAATGGGGCCAACTGTCAACCTACAGTATAAGGCACCTGTGGGAACAAAAGCAGCATATCGACAATGGTAAGAATTTTTGATTCCTCAAGATGCACCCAGTGCCCTGCTAAATGCTTGATGTATGTATTCTGCCCCGTCAACTCTTCCCACTCGCCATGGAAAGTGAGCCCTGCTGTTAATCCCTATCATGCAGTTGAGAAACAGAGGGAAAAGGAGGTTAACGAACCTGCCCAAAGTCATATATAGCTAGCAGATAAGGAGCTATTAGCAAAGGCCCTGACACAAAATAAGTACTCAATAAAAATATGCAGACATAAAAAACAAGATCATGTCCTTTGCAGCAACATGGATAGAGCCAGAGGCTGTTATCCTAAGTGAACTAACACAGAGATAGAAAACTGAATAACGCATATTATTCCCTATAAGTGGAGTTAAATGAGTACATATGGACACAAAGAAAGGAACAACAGATACCAGGGAGTACTTGAGGATAAAGGGAGGGAGGAAGGTAAGGATCAACAAACTATCTTATAGGGTGCTACGTTTCTTACCTGGGTGGTAAAATAATCTGTACACCAACCCTGTGACATGCAGTTTACTTATATAAAAAACCTGCCCGTGTACCCCAAAGCCTATAAAATAAAAGTTAAAATACATATGATGTAAGCTGGTAGAGCCACTTAGGAGAACAATTTGGCAAGACCTATATCTAAAGCATTACTTCTAGGCAGCTAGCTATGCAAGAGCATTTTATGCAATGGCTAAATAGAGCTATTGTGGAGGCTACCATCAGTGCTAACTTTTGGGGAATGAAAGGGGCTCATGGCCTCAGGTAGGCAACTAATTAGTTATGAGTGAACGGCTGATGGGACCAGGGAGCTAATGTCTGAGAATTGCACTACAGCGATAGGGTCGGGTATGAAGAGGTTGAGTGCACTTATTTGGGGTCCCCGTGGCAGGGCAAAGTTTGAAGTGGGCTTGATTCCAGCAGGGTTTGGAGTTGCAAATCCATAACCTACTCCATGGCCATTGGGGGTGGCCAGACCAGATCAGGAGCAACACAAAGACTGCAGGGACTGCCAGAAGTCACTTTCTCACCCTGAGTTCAGTGATCTCATCTGTAAACTGCATATGCAGATACTACCCTGTCTATTAACAGAAGGCTTATGAGGACTCAATAAGATCAGCCAGTCTGGTTATTCCTCGCCATCTCGCAGAGAAGAAAGAATAATCTCCTACAGGGGGTTTAAAGCAGAAACAAATGCTCCACCAAGCAGAAGCCTCAGGGCTCAGCCAGAGACAAAAAATTGAGTGTCCCTGACCCTGGCAGGACTCTGTTTTAACCATTTCATAAGCAACAGCTTCCCATGTGCCCAGAAGATTTTACTTTTCAATTCAAAAGAACAGCTAACATTTCTCAAAAGCTGCCTATGCCCTGTATGTTATCTCCTTTAATCCTTACAGTAACACCATGAGAGAAATTTTATTCTGTTTGTATAGAACTCATAACTGATATTCCCAAGAAATTAAATGATTTACCCATTGGCAGATGGCTGACAATTTGGAAACCCTACTTTTGCACCTAAGGCTGTCTACCACCAATATTCTTATTAAAGATTTTTATTCTACCTGCAGCCCCTAACACTTCTTTACCCTACTGTAGCACATCTGTCAAGGGATACCTGCATTCCTGTGTGTGAAAGTTTTATCATCACTCTCCTTGTGGGCTATGGGAATGTCATGACTGTTCTGGGCTGTTGATTATACATCTCTAAAATGAAGATAGTAGCGGTTTACTCATTGGGTTGTCTCAAGATTAAATGAGGAAATGAAGTGTCTATCACTACACATGAGAAGACACTCAACTTCTGTATTAATTAGGAAAGTGAGATGCCATCTTTGGTTCATTAGGTTGGCAGAAATGAAAAGCATTTTTGAAATATTAAGTGTTGAAAAACATAGAGGAAACAGACACTCTTACATCACTGGCAGAAGCCAGTGAAAGTTGGTACAGCCACTTAGGAGAGCAATTTGGCAAGACGTATATCTACATAGCTAGCTATCCAAGAACATTTTTTGCAATTGCTAAATATTAGAACCCACCTAAATGTCTACTGATGAACTAATGACTAAATGTGGCATATCCCTTGTGTGAAAGGTTATATCATGCAATAAAAGGAATTTCGTAAATATGTAGTTACTAGGTTGAAAATTTCTCTAAGAAGTAGAGACAAGTGAAAGAAACCAAGTTTTAGAACATTACCAAATGTCACTTACATCAAAGAAAAAACTCAAAAATGACAATAGGTTTTACAGATACATATATGTTTTGGAAATTCATTGGATTAGCCCTGGAAAGATATATGTTACACTGTTAAGAGCAGTATTCTGGGTGGTGGGTGACAGTCACCAGTTTAAATGGACGTAGTATTACCTGATGTTATAAATTTTACAAAGTGAATACATTCATATATGATTTGTACACTTACAAAGGTGAAATAATAACAGTGAATGCAGTTACTATCTATTAGGTGTTGACTCTGAATCTTCATTTTCTTTCAAATAAAATTATTCACCTAATAAACAAACCTGTTGTGTGTCTACTCTGATTCGCTTGAATACGACATCTTTTAACGAATGTTTTCACTGAAACGGAAATCATGTTTTCATTTTGCTGATGATGAAAGCGAGGATTGGCTTAAGTGACTTGCTCAGTTAGTAAGGCATAGAGCCAGGATTGAAAACCAGCTGTTTGCCTCCAAGTTAAGTTCTCCTTCAATTAATCTAGCAAGTCTTTACTGAGTGCTGCGCACATCCCAAGCTCCATACTAGGTACTGGGGATGCCACAGGAGACAGGATAGATGTGCTCCCTGTTTTCACGGCATCATGGTCCAGCGAGAAATGCAGACAGAGCAACACGTACTTACGATGCAGTGTGCCGTGCTTAGACTTTACGGCTAACAGCCTATTCTTCACTGACGTCTGAAACACAAAGTATGGAAGCACAACTAAACAACTAGTTTGGGTCTGATGCATCACCATAAGGTATACCACCAATGTGTCCTGCAGCTCCAAATGTTTTGATTCTCTAACAGATTTCCGAATCAATAGTAATAATGAAGATAGCTATTGAACATTAACTCTGTGTCAGATATCATTCCAACATTTAAATATAATAGATGACACATTTAATTCTCTTATCCCTATTAAGTTCTATTACAATCTTTATCTTAGAGATGTGGAAAGGTGAGGCATAGAGACTTTTTAAAAAAGATTTAAAAACACACACACACACACAAAATAAATACAAATCTGCTTAAGGCTGTGCAGCTAGTTAATGCTAGAGCCAGGATTCAATGCAGAGCTTTCTAGCTTGCAATCCTACTCTCCACTGCCTTCCCAACAAAAGGTTCCAAGCTGCTCAGCAGGACACACCTCTCAAGGTTCCTTCTCCAAGTCTTCTTTGAAATCCAAGCATACTAATAAGAGTATCAGATGTCATCCTTGTTCAAGAATCGGTAGTAGTTAACGAGAGAGAGAACAAGTGAGGTCTTGGGCTAAATCTCATGTCCCCTGTTGGCAGAAATTAATAGACCCTGAAAAGAGAGACCTAATTTTTCAGTAAACACAAGTATGTAAGAGCATCTTGACCTCAGCCCCCTAATCAGAGGAGCATCTTGCTAATTGCCACTAATGTGATTAGCAGAATTAATTGGCCTCTCAGAAATATTACACATCAAGTCACATGGGGATTAATCTGTACCATGATTGGAGACACCGTTGCTCAGTACAGGGACGGTGAGACAACTGACCTCCAAAGGGAATCCTGATGCTCTCATAGAGTCCTCTCATGACTTGTGAGTAACTTGTGCATTAGACAAAGGCAGAGAGAGCTTTCTAACCATTTACCAAGGCTGCTTCACTAATCACAATCTGCCACTTCCAGCCCAACTAGAACTTCTTCCTGCCCACCCCCCACACTGGACGCATGCATACTCCCACTCATTTCTCCATGTTGTTTGTGCACCATGATGCATCCCCTGGATCTTCGTTGCATTTTGTTAAACTCCTATTCATTTTCCAACAGCAGGTTCAAATATCACCAATCCATGCAATGATCACTAATTCTCCCCTTCAGGTATTTCACATTGATTTACATACAAACTTCGAAACTTCTACTTTACCAGAACTATTGGACCACCGTGTGTATGCCTACCAGTCTCTTCCACGGCAATGGGACCTCAGAGTCAGGGGTCATGTTGTTCTTACTACTGTATCTTCAGAGCCTAAGTACAGATCTTGGTATTCAGTAAGGCTCAGTAGTTGCTAAATGGTGGACTCTGTAGCTCCAGACTAGGTGTGGGAATGAGTACACACTAACTGTGGTCCCTAGGCTCGAGGGGATAGGCCTAGGAAATATGCGCATTGTATCACCAGGGAATTATGTGAAAATATCCTTGACACTGTTGCTCCTACCATGTGTTTCTGACCTTGGTGAATTATAAAACTAAAGGATTGCCATCACTTTCTTGATCTCTCATTGCCTAAGTAAACGATCAATTTCAATTTGTCAATTTCCTTAATTGTTATCTAATCTACCAACTCCCTACCAGACTTGTCTTAGTCTAGGTTTCAACATTTCTCATCAGATACAGGTAACTGGAGAAAGCATCAAACATGAAAGATAGAGATCAAAATAAAAAAGCAGAACAAAGGAATTTGGAGGGACTTGTTGACAACTAAAAAAAAAACCCACACACATTAAAAAAAAGAAAGAAAAACTATTACTCACATCCGCAGAGAGATAAGGGACAATACTGCAAAACTGTGAACAAAATATTAGAAACAAAGGAACATTCAGAAAACAATAAAAAGCTCTTGGAAATTAAAAATATGACAGTATATATTAGAAACTAATAAAAGGGTTGGAGAATGAAGCTAAGGGAATCTCTTGGAAAGCAGAGCAAAACACCCAAAGATTTGGAAAATAACCAAAGTGTGTGGATTGCAGAACCAAGCCAACAGTTCCAACATCCAAAGACTAAAGTTCCAGAGAAAGAGAGCAGAGAACATGAAGGGAGAGAATAACCAATAAAAGAGGTCAAGAAAACTTCTTAGATGTAAATGAGTATTGCCAGAATGAAACAGCCCACCATGTGCTCAACCAAATAAATGGACAAAAATTAAGCCACATTAAGGTAGATAATGGAACAATTTTATAATGATGAGACACTGATCACATACAAGTTTGCACAGAGAATTGGGAGAAATTCATCCTTGGGAATCAGAATGGCTTTAGTTTCCTCAAAAGCCGCAATGGATGCTAGGATGTGATGGAACAGCACCTTCAAAGTAGTAAAGGATAGTTATTTCCAGTCAAATTATTCCCTGGGTGTGAAGAGGGTCTTCACATGTTGGCCTGCTGTGAACACTTTCTTAGGAAGCTACTGAAGAAAATGCACCTCCAAGACAAGGCAGGGAAAAGAAAAAAAAAGAAGTGGGGATAGAGTCATTGGTGCTAGGAGCAGGAACACAGCAAGAGTAAAGCAAAATACCCTCCTTGTAGGTAGGGTGAAGGTGGAGCAAGATCCCAGATGACGGCACAGAGAGAGCAAAACACCAGCATACAGCAAGCCAGCAGCTCTGTGGGAGCTTTCTGTAGGAGGGTGAAGCTGAAAAAATAACTGAAGCATCTGAATATCTTGAGAGGAGCTTTAGATAATTGGCAAAGTGTTGGGGCTGAATTAGTAATAAAAACATAAAAATGAAGCAAACAAACCATAAACAAGTCAAATATTAGCTTCAGGGAAAACATAATAGTTGTGCAGGAAGGGAAAATAATAATTTACTGCATGGTTCAGTTTTGAATAGCATTTACATAGTCAAAATAGTGTAAACACTGAATGTTGATCTAGCCAAAATTAGGATATAACTTTATCAGAAGGATGTGGAAGGCAGGTGGAAGGGATGCCTGTGTAAGTGATGGGTGAGGAGTGCAGAGAAAGCAAAACCATTAATAGATAAGGGTAAAGTGGAAAAGTCACAAGTAACAATAAAGGTAGATAACTCAGAAGCATGTGTTTTGCATAATTATCAGCAGGTGAAAAGTGTTTGCAACGGGGTGAGAGGAGTTGGAGTCTACACTTATTCCTATCATACACCAAAGAATGATCTGATGATTTAAACTATGTGCATATAGAACTTGGATAAAATTTTTAAAATATAACAAAATTATACAATGTGATGGCAACTCTCCGTAGGTTAATTCCAATTTAACGGGATGCCAATAAAAACACTAACACGATAACTCTAAATTTTATGTGAAAAATGAACCACCAACAATATTAGACAACTCTAAAAAAGATGAGTATTACAAGGGGTGAAAGCAGCTGTGGGTGGCAGATTAGTTATCTATGATATTCATGCATCTTTTACATTTTAGTAAATAAAACTATATAATTCTAGTATGCTAGTAGACAAAGGAATATAGTCAAAACTTAGAAACAGGTACCATTACAGCATTAATTTAGTATATAATAAAGATGGAATACAAATCAGTAGAAAGAGATAAACTATTTAGTAATAGTTATCAATAAATAGTACTGAGTAGCCACATAGGAAAATAGTGAATAGTAAATAGTACTGAGTAGCCACATAGGAAACAAAATGCATCCAGAACCACAGCTCACACAAATGTAAACTTCAGATGGATCAAATAATCAAAAGTTTAAGGCAAAAGATGAATCTATAAAAATAATAAGAGAGGCTGTTTATTTATACACTTGGAGTGAAGAACACCAAGGTATGTCACAAAACCCAGAAAACATACAAGGAAAGATGGATCAAATATATTGAATTAAAATTTTTTAAAATCTGAGTAGCTAAAATTACTATAAAGCTAAGTGACATGGTTTGGCTGTGTCACGCCACAAATCTCACCTTGAATTATAGCTCCCATAATCCCCATGTGTCATGGGAGAGCCCCAATGGGAAGTAACTGAATCATGGGGGCGGATTTTTCCCATGCTGTCCTTGTGATTGTGAATAAGTCTCACGAGATCTGATGGTTTTATAAAAGGGTAGTTCCCGTGCACATGCTCTCTCTTGCCTGCTGCCATGTAAGTTATGCCTGTGCTCCTCCTCTACCTCTGCCGTGATTATGAGGCCTCCCAAGCCATGTGGAACTGTAAGTAAATTAAGCCTCTTTCCTTTATATATTACCCAGTCTTGGGTAGGTCTTCATTAGCTGCATAGAACAGACTAATATACTACGTCAAAAACTTTAAATTGAAAAAAATATAGCTCAAACTTTTCCTAATCTAGAAAGAAGTACTACAAATCAATCAATTAAAAAAATCTTATTTATTAAGAAGCCAACGGAAAAATTGGCACAGGAGATAGTTTCCATGGGGAAAATGCAAATGACTCATAAACATTTGAAAAGATGCTCAAATTCTACACACAAAATGCAATTTTACTGAGATGCATTTTTCACATTTTAGATAGGAGAAGTTAAAAAATCATACTTTGTTGTAAGGACATAGAGAAAACAAGCACTCTTATGTATTTCTGTAAGAGCTGCGACGTGACACAATCTATGTAGAGAAGATAATTTAACAAATCTATGAAAATTACATCTGCAATTACCTTGGGACTTGCAAGAATTCTATTTCTAAGAATTTTTCCTACTAATATACTCACGCATGCATGAAATAATGTTTATAAGAACAAATGACTGCAAACTACTTATATATCTATTAGCAGGGGACTGTCAAATCCACCAAGTTTCATTCATATCATGAAATAATAGGCATTTTAAAAAGCTCTTTATGTAATCAAGTGACTTCCAAGATATATTGAGAAGTGACTAAAACAGTGAAAGGTCTACAAGAGTTATGTATACACTATAGTCTATTAAGTGTTCAGGAGAATCATGTCTAAAATACGTGAACATTCCTTACTTAAAAATACTTTGTTGCTAAAAAATGCTAAGGATCATCGGAGCCTTCAGCAAGTTGTAATCTTTTTGTTGGTGGAGGGTCTTGTCTCGATGTTGACGGCTGCTGACTGATCAGGCTGCTGGTTGCTGAATGTTGGAGTGGCTGCGGCAATTTTTAAAAAATAAAACAACAGTGAAGTTTGCAGCATCAATTGACTCTTCCATTCACAAAAGATTACTCTGTAGGATGAGATGCTGTTTGATAGCCTTTTACCTAAATGTAGAACTTCTTTCAGAATTACAATCAATCCTCTTAAGCCATGCCACTACTTTATCAAATAAGTTTATATAATTTTCTAAATCCATTGCTGTCATTTCAACAGTGTTTACAGCATCTTCACCAACAAAAGATTCCATCTCAAGAAACCACTTTCCTTTGCTTGTCCATAAGAAGCAACTCCTTGTTTGCTAAAATTTTATCATGCAATTGCAGCAGGTCAGCCACATCTTCGGGCTTCATCTCTAATTCTGTTTATTTTGCCATTTCTACCACATGTGGAATGACTTCTTCCACTGAAGTTTTGAACCCCCAAAGTCATCTGTGAGCATTGGAATAAACTTCTTCCAAATTCCTGTTAATGTTAATATTTTGCCATTCTTATGAATCATGAATCTCCTTAATGGCACCTAGAATGATGAATCATTTCCTGAAGATTTCCCATTTACTTTGCCCATAGCCATCAGAGGAATCAATACTTATGGCAGCTGTAGCCTGAAGACCTGAAAGCCAAAACGACTTCTTGATCCATGGGCTGTAGAATGGATATTGTGTTAGCAGGCATGAAAAAAACATTAATCTTTTTGCACATCTCCATGAGACCTCTTGAATTACCACGTACATTGTCCATGGGCAGTAATAGAAAGATATCTTTTATTTCTGAGGAGTAGGTCTCAATAGTGGGCTTAAAATGTTCAGGAAACCCTGCTGTAAACAAATGTGCTGCCATCCAGACTTTGTTGTTCCATTTATACAGCATCGGCAGAGTAGATTTAGCATAATACTTAAGAGTCCCAGGATTTTTCAAATGGTAAATAAGTACCGTCTTCAACTTAAGAGTCACCAGCTGCATTAGCCCCTTACAAGAGAGCAAGTCTGTCCATTGAGGCTTTGAAGCCAGGCATTTCTCTCTAGCTATGGAAGTCCTAGATGGCATCTTCTTCTAATTTAAGACTTTTGTCTACACTAAAAATCATCTGTGTACTTCAGCCACCTTCATCAATTATCTTAGCTGCATATGCTGAATAACTTGCTGCAGCTTCTACATAAGCATTTACTGCTTCACGTTATAGTTCCGTCATGAAGAAAACTTCTTTCCTTAAACCTTATGAACCAAGCTCTGCTGGCTCTAAAATTTTCTTCTGCTACTTCCTCACCTCTCTCAGCCTTTGTGGAATTTAAGAGAGTTAGGGCCTTGCTTTGGATTAGGCTTTGGCTTACGGGAATGTTGTGGCTGGTTTGATCTTCTGTCTAGACCACTCAAACTCTCTGTGTATCAGCAATATGACTGTTACCCTCCTGTTGTCTGGAGCACATCACAGATATGTACGAAAACCCAGTGTATGCTGGACTTTGCGTAGGGGGGACATTTATTTTCTTAGCACTTGGGAGACTTTCCACTCCTCTCTCAAAAGAGAGCACAAAGAGTAGCCTGGTTGTTTATGTGAGAATGCAGGCACCAAAACCCTAGTAAGCAAGTAAGGTCACATGGTCGTACATTCAATTTGATACATTTCTGAGCTTTTAAGAATAACCGATGTAGGTCTTCTTTTTTTATTGAAAAAAAAATTCTTAACAGAGACAAGGTCTCACCATGTTGCCAGGCTGGTCTCGAACCCCTGAGCTCTAGTGGTCCTCCTGTCTCAACTTCCCAAAGTGCTAGGATACTGGTGTGACACTGGGTCCAACCCAGACATGGGCGTTCTGTGGCCGTACACTCCCCAGCTTCGCCTTTAGATGCAAAGCCTGGGCAGAAAACTAGCAGTGCTGTGAAGGAACATAAGGCCAGACACCAAGCCAAGTGCCTCCGGGATCTGTTTTCCTTCCTGGCTTGCTCATGCACATTTAACATCTGCCACTTTAGACCTGCCTGGATCCTCAAATCAGGCCCCGTTAAGTTCATAGGCTTATCTATCTACCTACGATGGCAAAGTAACCTCTGATCTAGTTTTCTCTGCTGGACTTTTACTTTGCAATTCAGTAGTGCAGGTCAAGCTACACATCTTTTTTGATGCTTCTTGCATGTGTGAAACAATCCTCAGTTACCTGGCAAACAGGAGTTTTTAATTCAGGGGTTCATAAAACCACCCTAATAGGATTCTGTGAGTCCAGATAGAAGCAGCCAGAGCCAGCTGACAGCAGTGTATGCAGCCTTCCACACAGAGACCCATTTGCCTGCCGCCAAAAGCCACTTTTCACACTCAGTGCACACCCACCCTGGCAGATCCTTTTTTTCCCATGTACCATTTTGCTCAATTTACACTTTCAATTCCCCAGCCTATCCTGAGGAAACAGACTTAGGCTTTCTTCCTATACCCAGAAAGACTCTTCTCTTCCTAACCAAACTAAAACACAATGATCTATATCCACATCACATGTTTACTAAAAGAGAACCAAGCTTGACTGAAAATCTTTAGAGAAATCTCACAACTGGGTGAAGGCACTTGGGCTGAGTTTGGTTAAATCTCTTTTCCAGGGTTGACCCTACAGAAGGTCACACGGAGCTGGCAAGGAAAGACTCCCATAGCCTGTTCTGTATTCTTCACCCGCAGAAGTCAGCAACAGGCTCACGAGAACAACAAGTTAGGAGAAATTAAATGCATCCGTGCGTCTTGGTTTCTAGTTTTAGATATTGTTTATATCTCAGATAGACATTTATATGTATATGTGTTTTTATGTTAGTTTAAATACATATACCTATAAATAGTTACACATAATATCTCATATCGCTTTCAATACATACGAATATATGTATATATAGGTAAACATTCCTGGTTTATTCCTGTGTTCATTACAGTAGCACTTTTAATTTTCTTCAAGAGCTTTCCATTTGCAGTGATAAAAGAAAAAAACATCAGCTGAATTAAATTTAAAGGTGTTTAATTGAGCAATAAATGATTCACAAATCGGGCAGCCCCAGAAACACAGCAGATTCACAGAGACTCCAGAGCAGCATGGTGTGGAAGATTTATAGACAAAAAGAAAGGGACAGGGGGAATGGCATACGGAAATTGGAAGTGAGGTAGAGAATGGCTGGATTGGTTACAACTTGGCATATGCCTTATTTGAACAGAGTTTGAACACTCAGCAGTGTATGAATGGTTGAAGTATGGCCACTGGGATCGACCAAGACTTAGCTATTGCTACAGGTGCAGACTACTAGTTAAGTTTTCGATTTTGTCCGCCTATTAAGGTAGGTTACAGTTCAACCAACAGGACAAAATATAGAAACATGGAGTCCTTCTCAGGCCATATTTAGTTTGCGTTAATAGCACTTAACCAACTACTTTGCATACACGGTGTAGCTTTGTGCCCGTCTTGGCTTTCAGCATGCCTTCCTCACTAGGCTTAATCATGCCTAGCTTTGGATTTAAAGTGAGAGACCTGTGATTCTTCCTTTCACCTGAACACTTGGAAGCCATCACAGGGTAATTAATTGGCCTAATTTCAACATTGTTTTGTTTCAGGGAATATGGGGGCCCAGGAGAGGGAGAGAGACAGAACGGTTTATCAGTGGACAGTCAGAACACATAAAACCTTCACCCATCATGCTTGCTCATTGATAGAAAGGCAATGCTTGTGGCATCCGAAAACAATTACAGCAGCAAAGATCACTTATTACAGATCACTGTCATAGATCTAACAGTAATGAAAACGTTTGAAATATTGAGAGAATTACCGAAACCTAACACAGAGACATGAAGTAAGCACACGCTGTTTAAAAAAATGGGGCCTTATAGACTTGCTTGATTCAGGGTTGCCACAAACCTCCAATTTGTAAGAACATACAATATCCACAAAGCTCAATAAAGCAAAGTACAATAAAGTAAGGTATGACTGTATACTCTTTTGGGTGTTTTGAATTTTGAGCCTCAGAATTCAAACACTTATTTAGAAAATTACATGTCAAATTAGCAAAAAACTTTTTTAAATGCTATCTAAGGAGCTCTACAGTAAGTAAAATGTTCAGAAAAGTAGAAACTTGCTAAGATGGACACCAAGAATAATTAAAATTATTTCTGAATGATACTATATACCTATATTCATGTAAGTTATCTTTCTGTAGTGTGAGTGACCTAAATCTCTCTATGTATATGTGATAGAAATACTGTACAATGAAAAAAATAATATATATTTAGAGACTTTATAGTCACAGAAGGAAATAGTTGCATTATTTTACAAGTAAGGAAAAAACAACATGATTTTTATTAATAGAACTGCAAGTTGTCTTAGAATGAAAATCACACCATTAATTGACAGATAAAAGACTGATAAAGTTCAACCTCTGCTTTTGATTGAAATCTTTAAGCAAACTAAGAATAAAAGATAACATTCTTAACTTGTTAAATGTTATACCTAAACCCTACAGTAAATAGTATACATTTTTGAGAAACTTTAGAAATATTCCCTTTAAGATTGAGGACAAAACAAAGGTCCCTATATCCCTGGATCTGCTTATCAAAGAAAGAGAAAAGGGTCAGAATGAGGTGTAAATATTAGAAAGGAAAAGATATAATTGTCATTATTTATAGAAAATACAATCATATATACAGAGAATGTGACAGAGTCAACAAGCTATTAGAATCAATAAAGGTTTTACTAGGTAACTGGATACAAAATCAACTCAGAAAAATCAATAGTGTTTTTCTACAGCCATCAATAAGTAACTAAGAAACACAGTTAAAAAAGATACTGAAGAACAAGAACACGTGGACTCAGGGAGAAGAGCATCACACACTGGGGGCAGTTGTGGGGGGGTAGAGGAGAGACAGCGGGGGATGGGGAGGGAGGGGAAGGTGGGGAGGGATAACATGGGGAGAAATGCCAGATAGTATGCACCTAAAGTAAAATAAATAAATTTTAAAAAATAGAATTAGAATTTAAAAAAGATACCATATACTGTGACAATGAAAACTATAATATGTCTAAGAATCAATAATCAAGAACACTCAAGACCTATATGACGACACTTTTTAAAAACTCTGATAAGATAATGGACACAAAAAAGACTCAACAAATCCAGGCATTCCAGGATCTTGGACAGGATACAATGATAAAATAAGTATGATATCTTTTTATTACATTAATTTACAAACTCAACGCAATCTTATAAAAATTCAAATTGGACTCCTATAAGAAATACATAAACTTGGTTTAAAATTTATAAGAAAGAATTAAAATTCATAACTAGCTAAGATGAAGGATGGTGACTTGACCAATCTAATACTGAAACAGAACAAAAGGCATAGTGGAATTCAATAATGAGCTCTGAAAAAGGCCAGTGAAAATATAAAAATGTATCATATAATAAAGGTTAAATTGCACATCAATAAATAAGTGATGGACAGATTTGTAGATATGTTGGAAATACTGTCTCACCCTATAGAAAAAAAATTAAACATACAGCTGGGTGCAGTGGCTCACGCTTGTAATCCCAGCACTTTGGGAGGCCAAGGCAGGTGGATCATGAGGTCAGGAGATACAGACCACCCTGGCTAACACAGTGAAACCCCATCTCTACTAAAAATACAAAAAATTAGCAGGGTGTGGTGGCACACGCCTGTAGTCCCAGCTACTTGGGAGGCTGAGGCAGGAGAATCACTTGAACCTGGGAGGCGGAGTTGCCAGGAGCAGAGATTGCACCACCACTGCACCCAAACCTGGGAGACAGAGTGAGACTCTATCTCAAATAAATAAATAAATAAATAAATAGATAGATAAAATGAAGATAGATTTCAAATGAATCAACAAAACATGAAAAGTGAAACTATAAAGTTATTAAGAGAAAACATAGAAGACTACGCTTGTGACTGAAGGGTGGAGGACTTAAGATTTGAAAGGCATACATCATAAATCAAAGCACTGTGGAATTTTATTATATAAAGATTACGGATGTATGTTCAACAAAATAAACAGAACACAGATTGGGAAAAGATACTTGCGATGTCCTAAATTGACAACCGAATAATATCCAGGATATAAATGCAACTCGTGAAAATTTAATAGAAAACACAGGAACCCTTTCTCCAAAAACATGCAGGTGTTGGGTGAACAGACAATTAATAAAGAAGAGGGAATGCAAAATATTAAGGAGCACTGGATTGATTCTCAAACTCATTAGTTATCAGAGAAATGAAGATGAACACAATGCACTGTCATTTACACCAAATAGGTTGGCAAAGAAATAAGAAAGCTAGGTAGTGCTACTCCAGGGCAGAGCTGTGAAGCTCTAGAAACTCACATGCAGCTCGGGAGCATGGACTAGAGCAGGCATTTTGTAAAACAATCTGTCATACTTAGTCCAACTAATCGAATCTAAGCCCAGACATTCAAACCTTGATTTATAGTCCAGAGAACTTCTCACAGAGCCCTCTGGGTGAATGTGTATCAGAATGTCATAGGCAGTAGTGGTGATGTGGAGACAGTCTGCTCACCCACTATGGGGGAATGGATAAGAAAGGTGTAGACTACGATGTAAGGGTTAGAAGTAATGTGTAAAATGTGCATACGGTAATACAGATAGAAGTTAAAAAAATAGTGCTGATTGGGGGGAAAAAAGGGGGGGATAAAGTAGAATCAGCAACAAATGATTTATCTGTGTACATTTAAATACTCAGAATAACAAAGTACATTTTTCCAGAACACAAGCAAAGCAGTGTAAATTAAGTGCATGAAATGGGCAGTGGGGTGGGGGAGCGACATGGGGAAAGAGAACAAGGAGATAAGGGGGTTACTCAGTAAAAGAAACAAGTAGGAGTGCTTTGTGGTCCAATGTGTTTGAATGCTATAAACTGTGGCCCATCATTAACTCAACTACCTAAGCTAGAGATCAACAGAAAAGTCAGATCCATCTCATCTCATGAAATAAATCTTGGACAACTATCCATGTGAAGAAGCACCTGTTTATCCATCTGCTTAGAACCATGTGTAAACACATGCCCCTCGGTGACAACCCCTCACCACAGTTGCTGAATGGGAGGGAAAGGTGGCGGTCTATGTGACGTACAGTCTCCAGTGGCCAGCTGCAACAACACTGCCTTCTTTCCCATTGACCAGACCTACCTAGGGCACCTCAACACAACTGTGGAAAATTGTGGTAGTAGGTCAAGAAAGTCTGCAGGGCAGAGACCCACTCTGATTTATTTCTATCTCAAAAATTAACTGAATGAATACTTTTAAACTTTGCCAAAAGTGCTTAGACAAAGACCAGGCTGTTTGCTTCAAATTGAAAATGGGCATGAACTGTGAATGGCTTGAGATTTTGTAATTTTGGGGGAGACTGTGGGCTAATTTGCAATTGAAAAATCATGAGAGCCATTTATGGAATGGCCACTCAGCAGTGAACAGCTATCATTTTGTCTTCTGTCCACCCCTTGCTTTCGTGAATTGTCACTCTCCTCTGTGTTATACTGACAGGTTGCCAATCACCTCCCCAACTTTCTTGCCACAGGGGTAGATATGCCACCTCAGAAAGGACAATAAGAGCCTGACATTAAAGACTACTTTTGTAGACTACAAGTATCTCCAGACCACCTTTCCAATTTCTTGAAGGGACTCACTAGCAAATGAAGATAACCAAGAGCAAAGCAGTGATCTTTTGGGTGGGAAGGGGAAGGGGAGAGAGGGAGAGGGAGAAAATGAAGACAGACAGAAGGCAAATGCCACCGCTGAGCTTTTAAATTATGTGAACCATGAAATTATTCTTTTGATTAAGGTTTTTTGGGGTTGGGTTTCTATCAGCTGAATCCAATAGAATAGATGTCCCATCCTAAAACACACAATCAGTAAATAGTAGACCTAGTTGAACTCTTGATCCAAAGCCAAGTCACCCCCTATTAACCCATGGTTATCTCTTGCCCAGACACAAACTCAGACTGGCACAAAGGGGCCAATATGGCTCCTGGCACAGACATTTCATTGTGGGACTAAGCTTCATCCTTTATAGGCAGATCTAAGTTTTAGAAATCGCCCAAGATTACATCTTTGGAATAAAACAGAAAACCCAGAAAACACTGGAAGGAAATAAGCATGATGTACTATATATCATACACTTGGTAATGAAAGCATTTCTCAGTGTATCTACGTCTCATTTGAGCCATGGCCTCCTCATTACAAGTAAAATGCCACCAAAGGAGGTTTCTTTGACAAGATACAGGACACAGAATGTGGTCATTGGAACTGAACTCGCTTCTCCCCGTACTGTGTGTTTAACTTGGTAACATACTTAACCTTTCTATGCTTCAGGGACCTCGTGTATAAATTGGGGATAATGATACCCTCTTCATGCCTTGTTTTTCATAGATGAAAGGTAATCAAACACATAAAACATATGGAATGATTCTTGCATATTGTTGACCCTCAACAAATTATCTATCTCTTTATATTAGGTGTATTTATATGGACTCATGCATATTAGACTTTTTAAGGCATTAATCCTGGTGTGTTAATTAAAACATCTGCCTTGTTACTCTATCATCATACCCTGCAAAGAGCTGGGCCACTCCCATTTCATATACTTCCCAGTGGGCTCATTCTTTTACAATAGTCATCAGGCACACACAAAAAGCAATTTAAATGGTTCATCTTTCCTCTTTTCATCCATGGACAAATTTCAATAATTATCTTAGTCAACCCATTAATTAGTCTAAATTTGCCCAAGCATAATTGATGCTGCCTACACAATTTTCTATAAAAATTTGAAATGGATGGCTAAACAGAGATTTTTTTTTTGTTTGTTTGACTAAGTGCATTTTCCCCCTATGCAAAATGTGTTAGTCAATGCTTATATGGTGCAATAAGCTTAGCTTCTAGCATTTGTGTCTACATCCGTGATAGAAAGAAGTTTGAATCTCTGAGTTCAAATTATGCATTAGCAATTTCTAGCTTGTTGACTTACGGTCTGCCCCTTGAACTCTCTGAGAAAACCTGTGGCCCTACTTGTTGAATGGGGGTCTGGTTGGCTAGCCTTGCTTTCTGGAACCCTTCTCACACCTGGGTCTTCCCAGATAAACATTGGTATGTCTCCTATACCCACATCCTTGAGTACTTGTTTTCCTGGAGCTTCCCCCTGCTTTGCTTGTTGGATTTCCCTGAGGTTCCATTCATTCTTAATTCTTTCCTACTATTTGGCAATTCCTGGGTAATCTCACTGGTCTCAAACATTCATTACCACCTATATATAATGAGGATGCTCCTCTTATGTCACTGTCAACCTATAACACCCACATCGCTGTGCATAATTCTTTTCTAACCTCTAGAGAGTTCTTTTCAATAGGCGCCGTGTTCCTCACTGAAACTATTAAGGGAATAAATATGGAGATACCTACAATAGCACAAAAGCCTCAGGTTTGTTGCTGCAGTCATGATGAAGATGAGACCAGATGAAGGAATACATGAAAGGAATGATAACGTTCAAGCCACCTACTTGAGCAATTTCAGACACTCTGGGAATCAGATATAGGAAAACAAGACCTCCTTAACCTGAATTGGGAGGGAAGATGGCAGTTGCCACTGAAGACACATATGCAGCACAGAACAAAACATCCAGAAGCAAATACAAAGATGAACAAGAATTCACAATCTAAAGGTATTTCAGTGCAGCAGAACAATGCTAGATTATTCAACAGTATTGGCATAATGGGTTAAGTGTGTGAAAAATATCCAACCTTATCACAAAATAAATGCCAGATGAAATAAACCTCTCAGTGTAGTACAAAAGCAAACAAAAATGACACCACAATTTAGGTAAATATAAAACTTTTTTACACGACAAAGTTTTTACAATACGTGAAACCAAAACCATTAAAAATAAACGCATCTAATCACATAAATGATATTTTCTCATGATCCTATACCATCAACACATTCAATGGCACATGTCTAAATTGGAAGATATTTGCCATGCATAGAACCGACCAAGATTAATGCTATTAATACATAAAACGTTCTTACAAATCAATGAGAAAAACAATGAATATCCCCAAAGAAAAACGTACCAGGGAGGTAATTTTGTAGCTTACAAAAGAAGAAACACAAGTAGCCAGCAAGCATGAAAAATGATTCCACTTTGGGTATCAAAGAAAATGAAAATTAAAACAATAAGATGTTTGACATATGATATTTTTATTGATTAAAATAAAAAATAGTCTCAGGTACTGGCAGGCAAGGGCAATAAGAACTCCCTTGAGTAGTGGTACAGTCGATTTTAGAGGTCAGCCTGGCCCTTTTTAGTCTGTATCTCTATTCTACATCTCAAATTTCAAAATATGAATAATTTTTCACTTGACAACTCTATTTCTAGGAAATTACCTGAAAGAATCATATGAATTTGCACTGATGCACGTACAACAATCCTCTCTGAAATGGTATAATAATGGAAAATTGGAAGTAGCATAAAATTCAATGATAGGCTAGCTCAAATAAAATCTCTTCCTAAAAGAGTTCTTTCAGTTTATTTCTACTTGCTCACTACATCCCATTCTGTGCCAAACCCACACTCCTCTTTCTGCTCCACACATTTTTTCTTTTGTTTCTCCGCATATGCATTTACTTTCTCTCAACGCATCTTCACTTCTCTCACTCAGTTTTACCGTCTGTCTCTCCATTCCACCCACATTTACTTCCCTTCTCACTGAGAGTTTTTCTTTTCCCTAAGCCATTTCTGCTTTTTCTCTCATGCATGCTGTCTTCCTTTCTCTCTCCCCACAACGCTTTTTCTGTCACTGACTTTTACTTTCTCTCTTATATCCATGTTTAGTTCATTCTCGCATAGTTAATGGTTTCACATTCTCTCTCTTACAGTTTACTTTCTTACACATGCTTTTACTCGACCTCGCTCTCACACACACCTTTGCTTTCGCTCCTACGCTATGACTTCCACACACACCTTTTTTATTTTCGTTCTCACTCAGTTTTCCTCGGTAACCCAGAGAAGAGGATGAAATGGCCGTATTAGAGATTATCCAGTCACTGGGCAGCCAGGACTGGGTTGCGACCTGAAGCAGGAGGCTGCTACAGTATTCCAGGGTGGCACTTAGTTCTTCCTACCAAGCAGCAGTAAGCAGGACAGAAGGGAGCACTGTGGATGCAGAAGACATTTCTAAGGTGGAGCTGATGAGTCGGAGCAACCGTTTGGTCAATGAATGGTAGCATCTAAGATGATGGCAAAGTTTCTAGCAGGGACAACAGGGTAGAAAACATCACCAAGGCCACAGAAAGTGGTAAAAGAAAAAGGCCTGGGTGCTCCTTGATCCTAGAGCACCTATATGTAAAGGCAATATCATCTTTGAGGCATTTTCAGATGGAAAAAAAAAATGTTCTTAAGAGAACAGAAGAGAGTCCACAATTACTTTCAGAGAGTCCTTGAATTTTGTTTCTTCAACTGAGCAATTCTCCTTCTTGACTGTCATTCAGGGGCAACCTTAAAATATTTTTACTCAATGCCTGTAATACCAATCTGTATGTCTTTGTCTATCCAAAAGGTCCTTGTACCCCCATAGCTACTGAAATTTAAAAGAAAATTCTGTAATACTTAAGTTTTGTGCATTAATGGATTTTTTTAAAAATAGAGCTATCACAAGATAACAAATTTTGCCCACCACTATTTAAATTCTGGCTGCATCACCTCTTTGCTTAATATCATGGATGCAATCATATCCCCACAGGGCTTGCAAACTCTGTGAGGGCAGGGAAGCTGTCCTCACAGCTCAGCGCAGGTTCCAATTGCCTACAAGAGGTGACAGCCTCTTAGTGGGTACTCAGGAAGTATGCTGGGATGAATAAATATTTAAAATCTTTCTCGTGTTGTCATTCATTATTGTTCTGTAAAAACTGAATACTAAAATGAAATTATGGAACCACTCGCATTTTTTATGAGAAGCGCAGGCTCATAAACCCGAGGCAATGATGGAAATCATTAAGCATCATTGAAAGTGGTACATTTTTAGTCTCAATTGGATGCTATTGGGCTTAAGCCGGTCAAATCTGTGCTCAAGTGTCAATGAAAAGAACAAAATTAAAGACATACTGAATGTTGGAAACAGAGCACTGAAGATTTTATGTAAAAAGTGAGTCAAGTTGAGGAGTTATTACTTTTTAGATTTCCTGAAGCAAGCCTCCTCAGTCCCTGCCAAAAAAAAAAGATAACCTAAATCAACCATTCCAACATTAAACATTTGACTTTTATGCAATTTTGGGGGAAAGTATTATGTTATAGAGTAGGGGCTGCTTGTCCCAATTGCTTATCCTGGTATTTCCTCTACAGGGAGAGGTGAATTCTTGTCAACAGATCAGATTGTGGGAGCTGACAGACAGACCAGCTCTCCAACGTGACCTTCAGAATAATTCAGAGCATTGCTGCTACACTCCTAGGGACAGATGGAAATCTAATGGGTACAGAATGCTCTGGGCCCGGAAGGAAGGATTTAATAATAAGAGAGGCACTTGGTACATTATCCATTGTTTTTCTTCATATAAAATATTGGTTAATTAATCAACTCAAAGTATTCAGGTACTGTCCCAGGCTCTGAGGACAGTCATGGAAACACAGATAAAAATCCCTGCCCTATGGAGCTGACAGTCTAGGATGGCCAGGTACAGATAGACAATTTAAAAACTAAATAAGTAAATCATACAGGATTATAATAGAATATGATGATCACAAGAAAAAAATAAGGCAGAGATCATGGCAGGCAGTTCAGGTGTTGCTAGCAAGCAGCTGCAACTCTCAATAGAGAAGTCAGGGTAGTTGTACTAGGGTGTGTCATTTATTGTTCAATATCCATTACTTCTTCCACTCCATTATGATTATGCATCCCGGACACTGGCAAGTAAGTTGCAGTCCTTCCCTGCTGGCTGAGGAGACCTGCCTGCCCCAGAGACATGAGGTATGCCGTATGATCTGCTTTGACCAATGGAACACAAGCAGGTATTGCTGTGCACAACATCTAAAGGAATGTACTTGTGTCACTTAGCTCAGTCTCTCATGTCTATCTTCCCCCACAAAAATGGAATGTCCCAGGCAAGGGCTCATCCTCCTACGTGCTTCTGGAATGAGAAAACATGTGGTGAGAGCCCTATCTCCAGCAAGCCCACACCTATGAGGGATGTGACCAAGGGAAAAAAAGTCTGTCACGTAAGCCAATTATACAATTTTTCTGTTACCACCATAAAGCTGATTGATACAAAAAAGTCTTTCTAAGGCGATGACGTTTATGCCAAGACTGGAAGGAGATAAGATAATAAAACTGAGGCCCAGAGAAGTGATGTAACTCTCTCAAGGCACACATCTATTAAGTGATAAAGACTTTACTGAAAATCATTCTCTCTGTGTTTGTTCACACTGTCTTCTCAGGCACTTGACTAGCTCACATCACAAAACCCACAGGGTCAGCAATATTTCCCCATCCTGGCCCATTGTATATACAACCTCTCTCCTTAAGTTACTTGAGGCACATGGCCCTCTCCTGCAACTGAAGACAAGTGTGACTGAGTCTGCAGCTGAGTTCTTCCATCTCCTTCTCATATTTTACATCTCACTAGAACCTTGCAATTAGCTTGTGAGACAAGGCAGGATGGGGAATATCAACACCTCGTATGTACAGATGAGAACACTCAGGCTGGGAGCTAGGCGACTTCCTTAAAAATCATGAAGAAAGTGGATGTTGGTGGTGCAAACCCCACCTTTCTGAAACCAAGAATATCACTGCATCACTAGAATTTTTATACACTTGAGTATTTTGAGCATCACTGTTTCGCTATCCCTATTATAGATGAAGACATTGAAGCTCACAGATGTGAAGTAGCTCTCAGAAGTTCTCACAACTTAGAAGAGTAAGATTGAACCAAAGATTTGTCTCACCCCAGAACTTGTGCATGTCACAAGCCCCATCCTCTTTGTAAGTATCTATGAGGATGCACAACTATGGCTGTTGGCCACCAAATACAGTGCACAATGTGATTATTTTAAAGAAGTTCAATGAACATTATTGCTTAATCAATTCATCCTTAACTGAGTGACATTGCTGGTGCCTGGGGAGAGCTAGACTCAATGTGCATGAGGAAGATGCAGACCATGACACACCTTCATTCAGAAAGAGCTGCTCCTGCACCAGGGCCTGAGACCACCACCAGCCAAATGTCTAGGGGAGTAACAGCGAGAGGGACGTGTGTCTCTCTTCCCCACACTTCTGCTTTGCTAGACACTTTCCTTACTAGGAGAGACTAACATCCTACATACACAGAAGGCAACCCAGTGTGGAAGAGGCAGGATGGTTAGGGCTCGAAACTCAGCCTCTCCGTGGAAAGGCTGTATGGCCTTAGGCAAAGACCTCAGAGGCTTGTTTTGAGGGCTCATCCCACAACTCATTCATTGATTCCTTCATTCACTTATTTAAATGTATATTAAGTACCCATTATATATCAGTTATTATTCTAGACCCTAGGAATACAGCAATAGCAAGCAGACAGTATCTGCTCCATGAATACCTACAAACCCTTACCATGTTTCACTCTAAATGCACAGAATAGCTACTCTGCTCTTACCCCTCGCTCTGCAAAAAGGGCCTTTGCAACCAGCACAGGTGTCCCCCAGATCACAGGAGGTCTCAGAGCCAGAGACAAGTCATCGGTAGACAGAATTCCCCTAGAATCTCCATCCCTCTGCTAATACAAGTAAAACTGACTCATAACCCTACCTCTCATGACATGCTTGGGCAGCCCAACCCAGACAACTCTGCTACCAGAGGTCACACTATTAGCCCATCTCACCATTTTTTAAAAATGTTTTCTGGTGAGCGGAAGAACAAATTCATCCAGATGATCAATAGCTAGGGCATAGAAAGTCATTTTTGAGTAGCAACTTTTGGTTGCATAAAATTATAAAAACAAACTATAGAGCAAAAGCAGACACACAAAGAAAATGGTTGAGTTGCCTATACAGAGAAGAACTAGAAATGTATACCTCACCTTTGCTTCCTTTAGCTGGATAAGCCCCAAAGCCCAGCTCCAATCTTGAAATGCTCAGGAAGGCTGGAACAGCCATTCCCCTGACTCATGAGACCTTGCCCATGACCTAACCACTGGGCAGTTATAGATACAAATATCTTTTCAGCTAAATGAGTGAATCACATGTTTAACTGAAAGGTAATTAGTCTTGTCACTGTGTTTGTTTTAAACTTTTAAGTTCAGGGGTACAAGTGCAGGTTTGTTATATAGATAAACTTGTGTCATGGGGGTTTGTTGTACAGACCCCTGGTGTTTATCACTCAGGTATTAAACCTAGTACCCTTTACATATTTTTTTTGGTGATCTCCCTTCTCCCAACCTCTGCTCTCTGAAAGGCCCCAGTATGTGTTGTTCCCCTCTGGGTATCCACGTGTTCCCATCATTTAGCTCCTATTTATAAGTAAGAATACACAATATTTGGTTTTCTGTTTCTGCGTTAGTTTTCTAAGGATAATGGCCTCCAACTCTATCCATGTCCCTGCAAAAGACATGATCTCATTCTTTTGTATGGCTACATAGCATTCCATGGTGTATATCTACCACGTTTTCTTTGGTAGCACTGATGGGCATTTAGGTTGATTCCATATCCTTGCTATTGTAAATAGTGCTGCAACAAACGTACACGTGCATGTGTGTTTGTAATACAATGGTGTATATCCTTTTGGGAATAAACCCAGTAATGGGGCTGCTGGCTCAAATGGTATTTCTGTTTTTAGGTCTTTGAGGAATTGCCACATAAAGGAATGCTCATATACTACTGGTGGGCATGTATATTGGCCCAGTCACTGCCAATCTTGACAAACCCAAAAAGAGGAAAGTGGACTCACATGGCACAGAGGGGGGAAACTGAAATTATTATATCTCTTGGCTCCTGAAAAGAAGTCAGGCCCTGTAATCCCAGCTACTCAGGAGGCTGAGGCAGGAGAACTGCCTGAACCCAGGAGGCAGAGGTTGCAGTGAGCCGAGATCGCGCCATTGCACTCCAGCCTGGGTAACATGAGTGAAACTCCGTCTCAAAAAAAAAAAAAAAAAGAAGAAGTCAGGCAAGAAGGCCCACCCAAGGCAGTCCTGCACTCAGTGAATTCCCAAATGGAGCTGAGTGTTGCTACTTGCCTCAAACCCAACTCACCCTCGTGGATTTTCTGATTCTCATCAGTGCCAGCTGAGAGCCACTCTCCTGATGAATACTGCACTGATGGAACCACCCACAATACAGCCACATGCATTTACCTTAAAGTGCTGTTCCACGCCAGCCTGCGGCTGATGCAAAGCTAGCTGGCCAGAAATAGGATCCTTGGGATTCACGCCAGCTTGGGGCTCAGAATCCCTAAGACTCTGAACAGAATTCTCCGTGTGAAGGAGTTGGGAACACTGTGACCAACATGGCAGCTTTCACGTGTCGACTGGATGGTGCCCATCAAGGCTGTGTGAGTTTTCTGGGTGAACTCCATGAGGACAAACACCCCAAAATGAGGCCAAAGGCCAGATGTTCCTGTGCGGTCTTTCCACAGTCCTAATAATATCCTCAGTGCTTATTATGAACTGTGGCTGATTATGCTGATGGAATGGAACAATGCAGAGGCTCAAATCTATATAAATTTCTGCAAAATTCTGCCCTTTGAGCAGGGTGTAATGTTTGATTCCATGTTGCCTGATCCGTGATGTATATAAGGATTCCGAGTTACACCAGTCACCTGAAAATCTGCAAGCCACTATGGAATTTGTCTTCACCATCTTTCTGTGACCCCAGAGACCACAGTCACAGGGAAGCAAGGTGAGTTGGGGGAAGCCTCTGGTCTTAGCAACATACATAAGTCACGTGAAGCAGCTGGTAAGGTGCCTGGCACCCCCAGGTGAGCAACAAGCCTATGTTTCCTTACTTCCATGTCACACTTTTTTTCCCCAATAAGTTCATTTGATAGATTTCTAATATATTCTAAGTTTCTGCCACAGGATGTCTAAAGGCATGCCGCTATTATTAAAGGAGGGACAGTAAGTGACCAGGAAGAGAAGGGAATGATATCTAGAGTCCCGAGGGCACCTGACATTATAGGCTCTTCCATGGATGCTCTTTGACCCCCGACTTAAAGAAGCTGGGCTCTGAGAAGGAGGAATAGCTTGGTCTCCAAACATCTCTGGCTGATGCTATTCTAAATGCAAAGAATGTCAAAGCTGAAATAACCATAATGCAATTGTGCTTAGCCTGTTTGCTGAAATATCAGTCATTGCTTTGCACAGCAATTCCATTTTTAAAGTTCATTGTGCTAGAAAAATGTTGCAGCTTCTTAATTCTTACGTTCTCATCCAAGCTGGGTGGGAGGTGAGAAGTTTTTGAACTGTATGAAAATCCATATTTCAGCAGCATTACGGAGCTCTCTTCTGGCATCCTGCACATCTTCTCTTCCCTGAACCCAGAGAAAGCTCCCACCCCCACGGCCTGCCCTCATTTTGAGAGCAAACGTTAAAAGAGCATCAGCAGAAGCAAAGATGAAAAAAGAGCAACACAGGGTCGCTGAGCACCCGTCCTGTTGTCTGAGGAGGTCCTGGCTCACTGGGAACTCTGGGTTGAGTCTGGTTCCCTCAACCTCTAAGGGTATCAATGACTGATGTTCTGGAAGCTGACTTCTACAGGTTGCCTCAATGGGCTCTCAGTTTCTGACTTCCAGTTACGTTCAGCCAGTAGGAAGTACGGGCATGAGACTAGAGAATAGGAGGGTGGAGAGGTTGCGCAGTCATTCTCTCCCTGGTTTTCCATAGTTTGGATAGTGGCAACATTCTCCTACAGCAGGGTTGCTAAACTCAGTTCTGTTGGGATTTGAGGCTGAACAACCGCTTGTGATGGAGAGTTGTCTCCTGTGTTGTTGGATATTCCAAAGCATTCCTGACCTCTGCTTCCTGTGTGCCAGCAGCACCCTCCCCAGGTTGTGACCAAAATGTGACCAAAAATATCCTCTGGGGGAATATTGCCAATCTCTCATAGGAGGCAAAACTGCCCCAATGTACATCTCCATAGGCTGCCCCTTCGTTTAACTCCCAGTGCTAACCCATTGAGAATGTTCTCTGCAAGTAGCTGGGACCTCTAGGTAAGTGAATATTAGCATATGTGCTCCTCTATCTGGATTATCCTTGTAAGTAACTGTGGAGATGCTCTGTTCTTTAGCAGACTACAAGCCTTCTGAGGGCAGTGACCAGGACTCCTGCATAGAGAACACCCCACCCCAGAAGCTTCAAGCACAATGTGGCCACTGGAAGGAAGTACTTCTAGGTTCTGCTGGAATCCCGGTGGCTTAAGCGAAATTCTCTTTCCTGGCTTCCTCCTCCATGGAAGCAGAACACACAGGGACACTGCCCCCCTCCACTAACCACCCCCAGTCTCTTTTTATAATGACTCTTCATGTCTGTGGGCAATTTCCTCCTGGGAACAAAAGGTCTAGGAGTCCTCAGAGTTGGCACCAGTGCCCTGTGGTTAACCTGCGGCTGGCAGCAAACGCTGCTGGTACCCAGGATGCAGCAATCACCTCTAAATGAGGTCTGCCTTTGCTTCGTTTAAGGACTGTAACAATTGCTTTTTCTCCCTTGGAAATATAACCTTAGACATGAACTGCTCTTGAATCAGCAAACGTCTGTGCCAGTTTCCTTAGACACTACCGTGAGAAGGGACTGGCCTTCTTCCCCAAGCTCAAGAGGAAAGCACAGACCTGCAATCACTGCCTATTTTCCTAAGTCCCTGCAAAGGGCTGAGGCCAAGGGCAGAGGCTGGGCTGGGACTCCAGAAGGCAGCAGGGAGGTGTGTTGGGTCTGACTTGCTTCTGGATTGCAAGTGTCATCAACGCATATTTAATATCAATGACGCTGTGCTGGTGTTACTGTCAGTGCCCCATGCAAGCCTTGGGGACAACTTAAGGAAAAAAGCTGGCACAAATGATCCCACGGGTGCGTCTCTATGAAGCTAGGTTTAAAGTTCTCCTAAACTGGGACCAGAGGTTCACACCTGTAATCCCAGCACTTTGGGAGGCTGAGGTGGGTGGATCACAGGGTCAGGAGTTTGAGACCAGGCTGGCCAACAGGGTGAAACTCTGTCTCTACTAAAAATACAAAAATTAGCCGGGCGTGGTGGCGGGCATCTGTAATCCCAGCTAGTTGGGAGGCTGAGGCAGGAGAATCACTTGAAACTGGAAGGCAGAGGTTGCAGTGAGCCGAGACCATGCCACTGCACTCCAGCCTGGGCGAAAGAGTGAAACTCCGCCTCAAAAAAATAAATAAATAAAAATGAAGTTCTCCTCGATTATATTTAGACCCTGGTATGGCTTCTCCGGTTGTGGAACTGTGTGTACTGCTGTTTGGTTCTTGCCAGGTCTGGTGTTCCATGGGCTTAGGGTGTGGGTTTAGAATGTTGGTCTTGGCACTTGGTCATGCTGCCTGCCTTTGCCAAGCCTGATGTGAGCAAGGAGTGAGGGATCAGGAGAACTCTCCTCCTGGCCCTCAGTAAGCAGGTGCTGCCAGTTCACACTGACATGCACTGCTAGAGAGCAGAAAACTACCGAATGGAGTTTCTGCCTCAGTTTCTACATTTGTGCCAGATTTCTGTTCGGGCTGCTCCCTCATTGACTGTAATCCCGATACTGGCTGTTGTCCCCACAGAACCCTTTCAGGGATGGAACCAAGGCCTGTACCCCCATCCTACAGGTGATGGAGGAAATCACAGTTTTATCATCCCTTGGTTCCAGTGCTGAAATCAGAAAGCCTTGGTCTAAAACAGTAACTCAGAGTCAATCAATCACCACACCTCTCTGGGCTTCAGTTGCATCATCTGTAAAGTGAGGTTGAATTATTTTCATCCTTTCCTAATATTTCCTTCTGAGCTGTAATTTGCATTCAGCAAAATAAACAAGCTTAAGTGTACAGCTTGATGAATTGCTATACGTCCACATACCTGCCACCCAACCCGACAGAGAGAACATATATTTCCAGCCCTCCAGAATTATCTTGATCCCCATCCTAGGTAATGCCACACCCCCACAGGTAAACACTGTATGGCTTTCATGATCGACATGAGTAGTTTTGCCTATACTTGAATGTCATAAACATGGAATTCTACAGCATATACTGTTTGTGTCCAGCTTTGTTCATTCAACATAAAAGTTTTAAGGTGAATTCACATTATGGAGTGTACCAACAGCCAGTCTCTTTCTGTTGATAAATAGTATTCCACTGCAGCGGTATAATACAACAATGTATCCATTCTCCTTTGGATGTCATTTAGATTGTTTTCATTTGGGGATTATTACAAATAAAGATATTACCAACATTCTTATGTGGGAATGTTTACAGAAATTTGCATTCATTTCTCCTGAGTTTATTCTGTGGTCCAGTACCAGGGATTTAAGCACTAAAATTCATTCCACATCTAACTTCCTCATCAGCACATTTCTACACTCAGAGGCACCTGACACTCAGCAGGTTCTACGTGGAGTCCATCACCCTCATCACCCAGCCCTGACAATCCCTCCAGTCTCAGTGCTAAACATCTCCTCCACGGCTACAGGCCAGCCATCCTGAACTTCTAGTGCTCTGAATATGCCTTATTCTCTTTCTGTCTTTCTGGACTTCAGATTAAATTAAAGCCCTTTATACAGAAATATATCCTAGAAAGATTAGTGACTTGAAGGCAAAACAAAACAAAACAAAAAAAGTGCTAGAAGAAAATCTGGAGTATCTTTTCATATTGGTTTGGTTCCTCAAAAGTGTAATAATGTTAAAAACAAGGAAGAAAGACAGAAATAAAAATTTAAAACATCTCTATATAAAAAGAGTATAAAGAGTTTTTAACATAAATGTGTTAAAAACTAAATAAATCTAGTTTATTCTTTATGACTAATGCATTGAAAAACTCATATTATCCTTAATATGCAAAGGGCACTTGCAAAATAATAAGAGATGTGTAAAGCTCCCAAAAGAAAAAAAATGCATAAAGAAGTAGCAATTGGTCCAACACAATCAATCAACAAAGAATAACATATTAAAACAAGCTCTTCTTTTTTACTAATCAGATTAGTATTCAGACAATTGATGGCTTAGGGAAATTAGATCTCTCACAGACTCTTGATGGAATTATAAATCAATACCTCTTTTCCAAGAAGATATTCCTGGAATTATCAAACATCACTTAATATGGCCAAGTAATTCAATTTCTAGGAAGATGTCCTAAGGAAATGGTTGTATATATACACAAAGATATCTACCAGCCTGTTCATAACATAAGTGCTTATAAATTTAAAAATTGAAACAACCTAAATGTCCAGAAATAGAAAAATAATAAAGTAAAGTAGGGTACATGCTTATAATGGAATATACACAGCCATTAAGGTGATTGGATAAATATACCTTTATTATGGAGAGATGTTCATAGCCTTTTTGAGAGACTGAAGCAGGTTGCAAAAATAAACCAAGATATGATTCCGTTATTGTGCATGTGCATGTGTGCACACACGTGCCCACGGCAAGTCTTTGGAAGGTGTTCTATTCAAGGTAAATGAACCTTGGTAACCTCAGAGACTTAGCACAAGAAAGATTTCTTTTTTGCTTGTGTCACAGTCAAAAATGAATCTGCAGGGTGGCTCTGCTTCACTTTGTCACTGAAGAGCCCAGCCTCCTTCTAACAGTGGCTCTACTGTCCCAAAGAGTCTTGAAGTCCCCCTCTGGGTCCTCTGTATCTGATCATTTGGAAGAGGGAAGAAACAGTGGACGTGGGGTGTATACAAGGCCAGGTGCATATGAAGGTGACTCATTTCTGCCCACATACCAATGGCTAAAACATAACCATAGGTTAGCCCCTAACTGCAAAGAGGCTGAAAGGTATAGCCTGACTTATGCCCAGCAATTGCCTACTCTCTTTTATGGAAAGAAACAGAGCAAAATTTTAACATGATTAGGTCTGGCTAGAAATATTTGGCATCAACTTTGCAATCTCCTTTCACTCTTCCACATTGTCCAGACTTTTTCCCAAAATATGTGGACTACTTTTAGGATCAAAGCAGAAAAGCCCAGTAAAGCTACGGCCAGCCCTCCGTATTTACAGGTTATGCATCTCCAGATTTAATCAACATCAATTAAAAATATTTGAAGAAAAAAACAATTAGAAATAACAATACAACAATAAAAATACCAGCAAACTAACACAGGAACAGAAAACCAAACCCCGCATGTTCTCACTCATAAGTGGAAGTTGAACAATGAGAACACATAGACACAGGGAGGGGATCATCACACACAGGGGCCTGTCAGGGGGTGGGAGCAAGGGAAGAGAGAGTGTTAAGACAAATATCTAATGTATGCAGGGCTTAAAACCTAGATGATGAGTTGACGGGTGCAGCAAACCACCACGGCATATGTATACCTGTGTAACAAACCTGCGTCTTCTACATAAGTATCCCACAACTTAAGGTAAAATAATAATAATAAGCAATAAATAAATAATAAATAGTATATATAATATATATATAAATATTAATAGTATATATATAATAAATAATAAACAAAAATAAATAATAAATAGTATAACAATTATTTACATAGCATTTGTATTGCATTGGGTATTGTAAGTAACCTAGAGATGATTTAAAGATACAGGAGGATGTGTGTAAATTATATGCAAATACTACCCCATTTTATATAAAGGACTTGAGCATCCAAGAATTTTAGTATCCAAGGAGGGTGCTGGAACCAATCCCCTGAGGATACTGAGGGTCGACTGTATTTCCATTCTGATGGCTTCGCAGAGGAATCAGACAGCCCTCCACTGTAGATCAAGCTGCAATTGGTGCCCTGGTGTTCTGGTGCCCTGGGTACTTCATGTTAGGGCTGGGTTTAGACAGCATCTGAGAAGAAGGGGACCTGGAACATCCCTGGCTGCATATCCCAAAAGACACAGACACCAGTTCCAGAGGCAGCTCACAGCCCACCCACCTGGAACTTTCTCCATGCCCAGGAGGCCTCAAACTGAGAAGCAAAGCCCCTGTTCCTGCCTGGCAGAGCCTGCTTTTGTCCGCCTAGGTGCACAAGCGCATCTTGCCACTCAGAGGAATATACGCCCCACACCACCATTTGTCACTGTCAGCCCGGGGAGCAATTATACTCCATCCAGCCAGAAATAAACAGACACCAGCATCACATATGAGATGACAGGCAGACACGCTGCCTCTGATGCACACACGTTTTCCTCCTGCCCAGCTGTGACTGAGCCTCTGGGCACAGATGCAGCCTGGAGCCTGGTGGGAAAAGCAAATCAATCAGGGCCCTTAGAGGATCTCTTCTGCTCTCTCACCACTTGCTCTTTTCAGGTAGAGTGGAGGAATTTGGGGAAATGCCTAACTTTTAAATTGAACAGTTGTAAAACTTCTGATCAAAATGCCCTTAAAGAAATGTATGAGATTAAACACATCTGTGGCTTCTCCTGCAGATCAGCCTGTGGGTCTGAAGGCCTTTGGATCAAGGGGATGAGCCCATTGGGGTGGGATGGGGCAGGGCCTGGGGCTGAGCTTCTGCAGTGCTGCTCAACAGCTGTGTGGTCCCAGCTGGGTCCTGCAACCTTCGTGCCTTCCAAAGGGCAATATTACCACTGGCCCTTCCTTCCTCCCTGCTTTTATTCATGCAATTTTCTCTGCTTCATATACACTCCTACATCCTCCTTGTGGCACAGATGACTTGCTCTCTCCCAAATCCATTATTCCTTTCCATAGCACAGGCCCGCAACTGGGAAGCAGATACTCAGCTAGAGAGTGTATTTTCCACCCTATGTTGGCTATGTGTGGCTTCAAGACAAGGCTTTTTGAAAAAAAACAGCTTCAATTTTACTTATTTATTTTCTCTTTTGAGGCAGAGTCTCACTCTATCATCCAGGCTTGAGTGCTGAGGCACAGTCATGGCTCACTGCAACCTCAACCTCCCAGGCTGAAGGGATCCTACCACCTCAGCCTCCTGAGTATCTGGGACTACCTGTGTGCACCACCATGCCCAGCTGATTTTTGTATTTTTTTGTAGAGACAGGGTCTCCCTATTTGCTCAGGCTGGTCCTGAACTCCTGTGCTCAAGCGACCCTTCTGTCTCGGCCACCCAAAGTTCTGGGATTATAGAAATGAGCCACCACAGCCAGATGACTTTATTGTTTTTTGGTTTTTTTGTTTTCTTTTTTTGAGATAGAGTCCCACTCTGTCACCCAGGCTGGAATGCAGTGGTGGGATCTCAGTTCAGTGCAACCTCTGCCTCCTGGGTTCAATTGATTCTCCTGCCTCAGCCTCCCGAGTAACTGGGACTATAGGTGCACAGCACCACACCTGGGTAGTTTTTTTGCATTTTTAGTACAGACAGGGTTTCACCGTGTTAGCCAGGATGGTCTCGATCTCCTGACTTCGTGATCTGCCCATCTCTGCCTCCCACAGTGCTGGGATTTCAGGTGTGAGCCATCGCGCTTAGCCGACTTTCTTGTTTTTAAGAGGAGCTTTAGGTTCAAAGAAAAACTAAGCAGAAGGTTCAGGACCTGAAGACTAGTTTTCACCAATGAAATGGGAACAGAAGTGATGGCCGCGACTCCCAGGCCCTGCCCTAAAGCCCCGGGTAGGTGTCCCTCCAGGCCTTTTCTCTCTTTCAGCTTGCTGGAGTGGAAATAACCAGGACAAACTTGGAAGCCACGCATTGAGGATGTTTGTCAGGCTGCTGGCCACCTAGGTGACCAGGTGACCAAGAAAGGACTATTGCCCCTGTTACCAATCCAGCGTACCACACTCAGTGCAATGTGCTAGTTTTGACTGCATCCTGGAATAGAAAGAGTATGTAAGTAGAAAAAAAAATCTGCTACTAACAGTAACCCATAAATGTGCCATGGCAATGTAAGTTGTTAATATTAGGCAGAATTGAACAAAGAATAGATGGGACTCTCTGTATTATCTTTGCAACTTTTCCATAAATCTAAATTTATTCTAAAACGGAATGTTTATTAAGAATGATTTGTAGACATGGTGTGTTGGCTCACACCTGTAATCCCAGCACTTTGGGAGGCCAAGGTAGGTGGATCACCTGAGGTTAGAAGTTCAAGACCAGCCTGGTCAACATGATGAAACTGTCTCTACTAAAAATACAAAAAAGTAGCCAGGTGTGGTGGCAGGCACCTGTATTTCCAGCTACTCAGGAGGCTGAGGCAGGAGAATCACTTGAAGCTGGGAGACAGAGGTTGCAGTGAGCCGAGATCATACCACTACACACCAGCCAGGAAAACAAGAGTGAAACTCCATCTCAAAACAAAAAAGAAAGAGAGAGAGCAATTTTTAAAATAGCTGTATTGGGCCGTTGTACCTTTGGGTCTATTTATTACTGCAGCCACGCCTACCTAACAAATGTACTCCTCTTCACCTGTAAAACTCCTAGTCACATTTTAAGACTCGGCTTTGACATTATCTCCATTAAGAAGCTTTCTGTGATTACCAGGGGGTGAAGTACCATACACTTTCTGCGTCAATCACATCCAAGAGAAGTAACTAATAGACCTGCCTATTTCCCAAGCCACACTGAAGTCTTCCCTGAGTCAGAAATCCCATTTCCTTCATAGCTACAACATTCCTCGTGGTGTTCAGAAATATTTGTCCAATGAGTTAATGCCAACCTCACCTATTTGTTGTGAATGTTCGCTATACCAACCAGAATAAAACTGCTTCATTAACTCTGAAGTACTGCACAGATGTAGGGGATGATTAATCAGTTGCAAAGTATTTATTGAACACCAGACCTGTTTTCTAATTGTGATATATTTTCCTGGTGGCCTGGAGTGTCTGCATTGATACATGGCACTTGGTCTCATGATTGTGACTGTCTTAATTAGTATTGATGAGGCAAAATGGCTTAAATAGTCAATTCAATGCCTTCTGTTGAACAATCAAAGGCATTACAGGTGGGAGTTTGCATTTCTTGAATGCCTATCGGCTGCCAGGCGAACATGTGTGGAGGGCCTTCACTCCCATTTCACCAAATCCCAGTAGAACCCTCCAAGGTTGGTATTATTATCCTCCACTTTAGGTGAGAAAATTGAGGAGCAGAGAGAATAAGTGATGTGTTTACCACCACTCCCTTTGTAAGTAGAGCTAGGTCTCCGAAGTCCGCCTATAACCTGCTTCTTTTCAAAACAGCATCTTGACATATGATGGATCGCCAGGCTCCACTAAGAACTGTCATAAAAATAAATTCAATTTCTTCCATGCCCCTCTGGGTTGGCTCTCAAATAAAAGCTGAATGCCAGAACTCAAACAAATTGCCATAAACTGAAGTCTAGTTGTTGAAGCTAGGACTTGGGGTCAGAGGTGACCCTCCTGGCCTACAGAGAGGTGTCTGAGCTGCTAAAGCCAGGATCCTTCAACTGTCCTGGATTCATCTGGGAATAAGAGTTACTTTGGCTGAGCACAGTGGCCCACGCCTGTAATCCCAGCACTTTGGGAGGCTGAGGTAGATGGATCACGATGTCAGGAGTTCAATAGCAGCCTGGCCAATGTGGCAAAACCTTGTCTCTATTAAAAATACAAAAATTAGCCACATGTGGTAGTGTGTGCCTGTAGTCCCAGCTACCCAGGAGGCTGAGGTACAAGAACTGCTTGAACCCAGGAGACGGAATTTGTAGTGAGCCAAGATGACGCCATTACACTCCAACCTGTGCTACAGAGTGAGACTCCCTCTCCAAAAGAAAAAAAACTATTTCAACTTTTATGCTACACCAGTACTGCACTAAGCATTTTACACAGCATAGCTCACAGAAGCATAGCTTTCATCGCTATGTAAGCAGAGCTTACAACCCTAGGAAGAGACTATTATTATCCCAATTTCAAAAATGAAAAAATAGGCTCCGAAATGTTAGGCAAAAGTTACTGTGAATCAATATTTCACTGTGAAATTAGATGCTCAATGCCTCCTTTCCCCATAGACTGCAAGCCATCTGAAGGCAGGGACAGTCCTGCCTTACTCTACTTTATATCTAAAGTTCACATCACAAAGTCCTGCACACAGTAGCTGCATAATGAACAACTGTTGAATAAAGGCATGAAATGATAAAAGTCATAGAAAGTCTGGGGAGCCACAGCATCTCTGGAAGGTCTGTAATGAATCAATTAACGATTGATGCTATCACATGAATATCAGCCAAATGCCTGAGCCTATGTCCTATCAACTCACCCCTGCCTGCTCCTCTCCACTAGCCTCATCCTCACTGGGCCATGCACTTCCTGAGAGCACCCAGGGATGCAAAACTCATAGATGCCAAATGGAAATGGGTTCTCATTAGAGCTGTCTGCACCAGAGCCATGCTATGCTCCAGGCAGAAAGAAGCAAAGGGCACTTGGCCTGATTCTTTCATACAAGATCTCATGGCCCTCAGCACGACTTGTGCTCAAAGTTTCATAAGTTCCCCCAAGAAGACATTTATCATCATTCAGCAACCATTCCCAGAGCCTTCTCCTAACTCCCACCTCTAGATACTCCCTTCTCCTTCCCCTTGCAGGTCCCTCCCCTCTACCTGTATCAACTCAGGCTGCCAGATGGCTGGGAAGGCAAGGCCCAAGATGACCAGTTCGGCAGACCACTCAGACTCTGAGCCTCAGTTTAGGCTCCTGTGAGACACAGTTCTCTGCACGTGGTGATAATGAGCAGGAATGCTCATTTCTGCACAAATGGTGCATCATAACTAGGGGAAATGCTGAGGACTGGGGAGGACAGGCATTTCTCTTTACTGTAGGACTGCCTCACAGCCCTATACCAGCACACAAGGTGAGCAGAGCATGCATTCAACCCTCACCTTGACTGGAAGTCTTTACACACAATGCACATGCTGTACACCTGTACACAGGGTCTTTACACACAATGCACATCTGTACACAGGGTCTGGTTTTACTAAATACCTCCCATGTACTAGGTACTCTGCTCAAGACTTTCTATTAGAGCACCTTGTTACAAGTCCCTATTGGCATCCCTCACATTTCCTTCATCATTTTTAAGCCAACTGTAATTAATTTTTGTGCATGTACATGATTATTTAATGTCTGACATGTTCACTAGGCATGAAGGTGTGTTGTTCAGAACTCTATGTCCAGCACCTAGCAGGGTAAGTAACACATAGTACACGACCTCCTCATAAACTATATAAAAGAAGTAGGTGGTAGACTGAAGTGTTGGTTCAACATTTTTACCCTCCCTTCATCAGGGCTCTTTACCAAGTGACTTTCTAGTCCTTCCCACCAAAAGAAAGGCATCCCCCTTTGGACGTGGCCTGGTGATCGCTTTGGCTAACAGACTGAGGCAGAGGCTATGATGTGTCTGTTTTGAAACTAGGCCTCGGAAACCTTGCATGTTTCCACTTATTCTCTAAGCTGCTGCTTTCACCATGAGAAGATAAAGCCCTGACCAGCTCACTGGTCTTAAGAGAAGAAAAGGAGGCACGGGAAGAGGTGCAGGTCTACAGAACTCCATCGAGAAGAGAGCCAGCCCTGCCACCCCAGCCTAGGCCAGCTGACCCCGCAGTCAACCTGCAGATGTAGAAACAAACTCAGCTGGGATCATCCAAACTGCACATTTATAAGCTAAATAAATGTTCATTTATTTATTTATGTATTCATATTGTATGTCACTGATATTTTGTGCTCAGTTTCTTACAAAGCAACAGCTGACTAAGACAAACTAATGTAAGTCTATGTTACAGAAGACACTGAAGACCAGCAAGTTCAAGTAGCTTGCCCAACATTTCATAGAAAGATTGCAGCTAGTATATGAATTTAAGTCTGTCTGTCTCTAAAGCAGATAGGCTTCTGCTACCCCACGTGGCTCCCTCTGTCCTTTGGAAGGTCATCCAGTCCTGGCAAGACAGCCAGTGACTGTCGTCAGTGTCTGGGGCATCTCTCCCATCTGTACCTCCTTGACAGTGGCACAAAGGTGACCCTTGGACAGATGCTGTACTGAGTCACGATGTCACACCTGGAAACCTGCCGTGTCCTTCCTGAGTAACTACCCTTCACTCCAGAGCTCTCCTCGGCACGTACGGATATTCCTCACTTTAATGTGTAAATGCCATTCCAAATCAGCAACCAAATCCACCAGCCAGGGGAGCTCCAGGTGATTAATGCATCTCTCAAGTGGTGAAAACCACTTAATCTTCAGCTGCAAGTTTCTGACTTCACCAAACACAGCTCTAATCGCCACAAATGCACTGCCTGATGGGTCTTTATTGCTTAATTACCAAGGTGAGAGGCTCATAATTAATAAGCCATTTACTCCTACTTTTAGATGTCTCCAGAAAATGTAGCCATTTTCTGATTTTCCAGGGAAATTCACATTTTTTTGTCATCTTTATATCTCTTGCTACCTGAATTGATACCTATCACATTGGTTTCTAACTTTTTCTGCCTATAATTAGATAGAAGAGGGAGAGAGAAAAAGAAGAGATGGGAAGAAGAGCAAGAAGTTGTTTTCCCCTCTTTCTCCTGACTCTATTTTTCATTTATAAAGATGCTTATGATACATTGGGCCCACCTGAATAATCCAAGCTAATCTCCCCATCACAAGATCTTTAACTTAATTGCTTTAATTAACTTAATTAATTAACTTAATCTATAAAGTACGTTTTCCCGTGTAAGGCAACATATTCACAGATTCTGGGGATTAGGACATGGACATCGGCATTTTTGTCAGGGGTGGAGTTGTGTTATTCTATCTACTGTAATATTCAGCATTGCAACAACCTAAGCATTCCAGAGAAGAAAATGGTTAAATAATCTCTCCGCACACATTGCACGTGCTGCCATTAAAATGCTTATAAAGAACTGTTTATAACATTGCCCATGCTGATGCTGGGGTATTTTGTAGAAAGCTGTGCAAACTTGAAAAGTATTATCCTTTGCATAACATGTGTAAAAAGGATGAACAATGATAAACAAATAAGATGAAAGGGAAATAATAATTCTCATTTTTTATGCTTGGTAGTTGAATCATGCACACGTATTTGTTTCTGTCTACATTTTTCTAAATGGGAAAGGATAGAGAACAGGAAGAGAGTTGAAGATGCTGCATTGCTGGAGGAAGGGGCCAGGAGCCAAGGAATGCAGACAGCTTCCAAAAGCTGGACAAGGCAAGAAAATGGGTTCATCCCTAGATACTACAGAATACGCCCTGGCAACGCATAGATTTTAGCCTGGCAGGATGCATTTCAGACTTCTGACCTCCAGAATTGTAAGAGAATAAATTTGTATGATTTCACACCATTAAGTTTGTGATAATTTGCTACAGCAGCAAGAGAAAACTAATGTAAAGACCCTTGTGAATGAAACTGTTCATGTAGTTCAGATTTCTATTACAATAGATTTCTAAAAGTGGAATTACTGGGTCAGAGGATGTGACTGTGTTGAGAGCTCTTAAGAGATGCTGACAAACTGGTATGCAAGAAGGCTGAGGGGCATCTTTGGTAGATGACCCGGGAAGAGGACCCCAATCCCCACTGCCCTGGGTAGGGTCCTCCAGTCCTTACACCTGGCAGGACAGCCAGTGACTGTCATCAGTGTCTGGGGCATCTCTCCCATCTGTACCTCCTTGACAGTAGCACATCCACTTCTTTCCAGCTTAGTTTCCCACACCCTTGTCAAAGCCACTCCCTCACCTCCCCTGGGAAGAATGCCCCAGCCCCTTCACTGGTCTTCCCACTTCCCCTGTTGGCAGCCACACTTTGGGCCCCACACAGCAGCCAGGAGAATCTCATTGACACCTGAGTTAGACACTGGTGCTCTCCTGCTGTAACAGCATACTTTAGACGGGAACTTTTTAGCAACAGAAAGTCATTGCTCACAGTTCTGGAGACCGGGAATTCCAAGACTGAGGCTCCAGAATATTTGATGTTTGGTGAGGGTCTGTTCCTCTTAGTTGGTGACATTATGCATGCTCAGATGGTAGAAGAGACCAGGGGGCTCCCTCAAGCCTCTTTTATATGGGCACTAATCTCATTCATGGGGGTGGCATCCTCCTGACCTAATGGCTTAACTTTCGGGTGGACACAAACGTTCAGACCATAAAAGGTCCTTCATTGTTTACCCATTACTCTTTGCATAAAGAAAACTATCCCTACCCTGGCCTCTCCTGGCCACCCTCTGACCTCACCGCTCACCAAGAACTCTCACCCCTTACCTTCTCTGCTATGGCCACATGGGTCTTCCCCCAGCTTCCACTCACAGGCCATGCTCTCATTTACTCCAGGGCCCTGGCACATGCCTGGAACGCTTGCCTCACATTCTTCTTGGTCCCAGTATCTCTCCCTTGTCCTTTAGAGTCCATATAAAATTCAGCTTTCTCAGGAAAACCCCTTCACCTCCCAGGCAAGGTCCACTTCTTATGCATTCCCATACTGTATTCTTCTCCTTCATAGCACTCATCATGATTATAATTAATTAGCTTTTTAATTAGCTGTTTAGCTTTTAATCAGAGTTTAATATCTATCCAGCAAACTGCACACAGCACAATCTCTATGAACTTTCACAAACTGAACGCAACTGGGTAAACACCATCTAGAGCAATCAAGCATTCTCGGCTTCCTGGGGGATCTCAGAAGCTCACCTCTACCTCTTCCAGTCACTAAGCCCCATAAGGCAATGCCTACCTTCACCTCTAACACTAGAGACAAGCTTTTAATCTTTTGTTTTGTTTTTTATTTATTTGTTTGTTTTTCAGGTAAACACAATTGATTTTTCTTTTTTGGCATGTATGTCTCCATTAAAATATAAGCTCCATAACAGCAGGACCCACAGGATCCACGTCTGTTTTGTTTGTCATCCTATTCCCAGCGCCCAGCATCTTCGCTCAACAAATATTTGTCAAATTACAGAATGAATGAATTAACAACTAATTAATGTTGTAGGAATTGGGCCACAAGGTGTAAGAAGAACAGTGAGCAGGGTGCCCACAGGAAGATGGAAATAAGAGAAGCAGGGTGCATCTAGCCAAGGAGTGGCTACCAGGAAGGTCAGAGGAATACCCCTGACTGCACAAGCTCAGGTTGCACTGAGCAGGGCAAGCACCCTGGCCAGCAGGGGCCTTCCGTGGTGGAATGAGTCCACTCCCCACCCACCCAACCTCCAACTCTCTATCCATGATGGTCTGGATAAAATACCCTTTCTCTATAGAAAGGAGCTTTTCTGGAAGGACATACGCTATTGAGCCCCAAAGAAGGATTGTTCTTCTCAATAAAGAGGTGACATTAGATGGCATTGTGGTGAAAATAAGCTGGCATCTGTTGGTCTCCGACTGGGAGAAATTCTAGCCTGTGGCCTGAGTTTGAATTAAGGAACATTTACTGGGTGACTACCCCATGATCTAAGTTCTCATTTCATGTCCCCTTGCCTCCCTACTTTCTCTCCTTTCTTTTATTCAAACTTCTGTCCACACTGATCAGAGTAGTTTCTCCTGTGTGAGGGATGATACAACCCCCTTATTAGCATGGTGGTATCAGAATGGCAAGATAGACTCTTTCTATGCTTCTGACTGAGGGCAGTTTGGGCTCCCAAGCTGGAGAAACACTGAGCCTACCGAAGAGGGTTGCAGAACCAGACAGAGCAGTTGACATTTCCAGTGGGAGGGCCATGGCAGCCAGTATTTTATTTAAAACGCTCAGAGTTTACAGTTAAAAACCCATGAGTCTGAACAAATTCTTAACTGGCAATTCCCTGCAAAGGGCTCTGCAGTTTGCACTGTTTCCATCATGTGTTCAATCAAAAGGGTGTTGGGGACATAACTGTACATTATCGCTATTGACATTTCCCAGCCCACTCCACCTTGGTTAAAAAGGAAGTGTCCAAAGATGCCACTTAATAACTTTGGGTATCATGAAAATGCCACTTTGGCAAGCAGAAAAGTGGATTTACACACCCACCAAAGGTGACCTGCTTAGAGAGAGGCAGCAGGGACTGTTTTCTGGCCTCCAAAAAAGACAGTGCAGTCCATGTCCCTGCAAGTTACCATTGCTCCAGGGGAGGGAGGGAGGCAAAGGAAGAACAAAGGGTAGTAGCAGCCTAGGTGCTACTCAGCCCACTGGAGCAGGCTCGGGTGGACAGAAAGGCTCCTGGGGCTTCAACAACAAAGCTGGGGTGGAGGTGGGGGTTGGGCAAAGAAAGGTGATATGGTTTGGCTCTATGTCTGCACTAGAATCTCATCTCGAATTGTAATCCCCACATGTCAAGGGAGGGATCTGGTGGAAGGTGATTGGATCATGGGGGCCATTTCTCCCTCTCTGTTCTCATGATAGTGAGTGAGTTCTCAAGAGATGTGATGGGTTTATAAGTGTTTGGCATTCCTCCTTTGTTCTCTCTCCTGCCATCACGTAAGATGTGCCTTGCTTCCCCTTCACCTTCTGCCATGATTGTAAGTTTCCTGGGGCCTCCCTAGCCATGCAGAACTGTGAGTCAATTAAACCCCTTTTCTTTATAAATTATCCAGTCTGGTAGCATCCTTATAGTAGTGTGAGAATGGACTAATACACAGGGAACAAGGACTGCCTCGTGCAAAGCTGAGAAAATGAATGCATCCGGCTCTGGAGTCTGCACCCGGTTCTGTGTGGGGGTAACACACACATAGAAAGACCCAGGAAGGTGGGTCCCGGCTGAGAGACCCATCCCTTGGTCAAGGTGACAGGGCACAGCAAGTGATCCTGTGGCCCAGTGAAGGCAAAGTCAAGGTTTTGGAAGAACAGTCAAGTGTTAGCAGAGCCACAGCTGGACAGAGAAGGAAGAACAGGGACTAGTTTCCCAGAGGAGAAAGCTGTGAAGAGCCAGGAAAAGTGGCAGGGCCCAGTTACAAACTGGTGGAATGGAAGGCTGAGGCATGGCTCGAAGGCTGAGGCATGGCTCAAAGGCTGTGGCATCCCCTCCTCCACTTCCTGGGGTTCCATCTCAGTAACACGCACCAACCTCCACATTCTAGGTGGCAATGTCACATCTTTCTGTAAACTCACCATCCCCAATGCTTTGCATCTAACCCAGAGGCAGACAAACATTTTCTGTAAAGGACCAGACAGTAAACATTTTAGGCTTTCCAGGCTTCTGTTTATTGGAACATTCACTCCACTCAACTTCACCATTGTAGTGTGAATGTTCTAACAACATTTACAACAGCAGGCAGTGGGCCACCTTTGATGCATAGGCTACTGCTTGCCAAACCCTGATCTAACAAATTGCCAAGGGCTATCAATTTTACCTTCTAAAAATCCTCTGAATCTGCCCACTTTTCTTCAGCCCCCACACCCTCGCCACCTGAGTCCAGCCACAATCTTCTGTTGCCCAGAAGACCACGGCGGCTGCCTCCCTGCCTGCCTCTCTCATTCCACCTTCACATCTGTCTCCTCCACCCAGCAGCCAGAGTGAGCATCTAAAATGTAGTTCTGACCCTGTCACCTGTCACCTCTTGCTTAATGCTCTTCAGAAGTACGCCATTGCTTCCACAAAAAGATCAATACTCTTGACTTGCCAACCTATCAATTCAGACCCTCCAGGAAACCAGCTCTTGTTTACCCCTCTATCCATCACACTATGATCCAGCCAGGGTAAGTGCCTGTTGGAGCATCTGCAGGATCTCTCCCCGCTGGGCCTTTGCCCCTAGATAATCTCATGGGGATGCACTTTCTCTCCATTCACAATTCCACCCTTTCCTCTTCTCACGTTGACTCATCTCAGTTTAGGCATCACTTCCTCTGAGCAATCTTCCCTGATATCATGAGGCAGTGTTGAGTGCCTTCCCTGGGCCCTCTGTTTACTTGCCTGCTAAATCCTGAACATCTGGAAGGGGGTCATGTTCGCTAACACATCTATGCCTTACAGCACGGTGCCTGGCCTGCAGCTGGTGTTCCGTAAACAGCTGCTGACTGACGGGATGCATCAGCGAGTCAATTAATTAACTCTCTCACAATAGGAGGACGAAGCTCAGAGAATATCCAACTGGCCATCCTTCCCCAGAGACTGGAAAATGCTATGGCTTGAGTTCCCTGGGGCTTTACCTGGCTTGGCTGGGATGGCTTTCTGTCCCCAGAGTTCTTTGAAACTTACAAGGCTGGAGTTTTCTGACCCAGGAGTTATCTGGGTCAGAAAAAACCTGGCTTTCAGAATCCTTTGTGTTTTTTAAGGTGAACTAAGGTTTAGAAGGACAGAAAGGCACTAACATGTTTACACATTTTCCTATGTAAAAGCATAAGTAAATTCACCATCATCTTTTCTTTAGTATGATTATTTATTTCTTAATTTCTTCACTTATTTATTCATTCTACAAGTGTCCCCTGAGGTCCCATGGGGTTTCTGCCCCTCAGCTAGCTGCTGCATTCACAGAGATGGCTGACACCCAATTCTTGCCTTACTGTCGGCTCAAGAAGACAAGCCATTTTGACATAGGGTGGCAAACGCTATGATCAATGAATGATCAGGGACAATGCCGGGAGTAAAATGAGGGAGAGCAAAACTGACAATAAAGTATACAAGCAAGTTCAGGTCACGTAGCATTTTAGAAACAAGTAGACTTAACAAGCTGAAATAAAAACAACAACAGGCCATGACCAAGAAAGAGCATATAGAGGCAGTTAAAAACAAAGGTAGACAGGTCAGGTTAATGTCAACAATTGCTATAACAGAACAGAAAAGAAACATCAGACTCTTTACAAAATTGGATCATGGAAACATACTACGGTTTGCAAGGAAATCAACCAACATTAAAGTGATTCACTTCCCCAAAATGGCCATGCAGGTGCCAGTCGTGGCTATACCTCTGCACAAGGCACATGAGCAAACCTAGTGGGATGGATACATGGCAGGAGCCACCATGGAAGGACCACTGGGCAGTGCTGCGGCCTGCTCCGAGGGAGGGACTGAGGGGCACAGAGGGAGACCCAAGCACATAGGTCTGAGAACATCGGAAGAAGTGAAAACCTGTCACTTCTCTCCTGACATGGATGCAATAGAGTAAATAAGATGATACTGCAGATGCGGGATGTTTAGTTCCTCTCTTACTGAAACTGCTTCAAAGAGGTGGGGGGACTATTCCCTTGGCAGTGATTGTGGTTAAACCGGGCTAACAGTGACTTTACAGTAGTGTGAGAATGGACTAATACACAGAACAGGGACTGCCTGATGCAAAGTTGAGGACATGACTGCATCCGGTTTAGAGTCACATATGGGGGTAACACATGCATAGAAAGATCCAGGAAGATGGGTCCCAGCAAAGAGATCCATCCCTTGGTTAAGGTGAAGGGGGTAGCAAGTGATCCTATGGCCCAGTGAAGGCAACGTCAAGGTTTTGGAAGACAAGCCAAGTGTTAGCAGAGTTACAGCTGGACAGAGAAGGAAGAACAGGGACTAGTTTCCCAGAGGAAAAAGCTGTGAAGAGCCAGGCAAAGTGGCAGGGCCCAGTTACAGGCTGGTGGAATGGAAGGCTGAGGCATGGCTGCAAAGCCTGGGGTATCCCCTCCTCCACTTCCTGGGGTTCCATCTCAGCAACACACACTAGACAGCAACATTATCTAGTTCAGCCACCATAGAGGGTCAGGGCTACCCAGACTAGGGGTCAGGGAGGAAGGAGATCAATGGCATGGAGATGTGTATATCTCAAATTAAAAAAACGGTCTGGGCAGATGTAGGCACTGGCATGCTCTGGGAGAAGCAGTCTGTCCAAACAAGAGACAAACCTTCAGAGCTGAATGAGGCTGTGTGTGTGTGGGTGTGTGTGTGTATGGGCATGCACACATGTGTGTGAATTCCCATTATGAGGTGGGATGCTAGCAAGTTGGAAGGCAGAGCCCCTCTGACCCTGAGATCCTCACACTCATGCAACCTTAATGCCAAAACAAACTGAATGGCTCACTGTGTCAACTCTCTTGCTTTAGGGATGGGAAACTGTGGCTCAGAGTGGGGAAGTGACTTACCTCATGTCAACCAGGAGAGTCTATGAGTTGAGATTGGGACTGATCCCTGGCCTTTCTGGAAGCACACTAACCAGGGATTCACTCCTTTTGCTTCCATGACACTCTATTATTTAATCCTCATCTCTATCTCCCAGTGCAGTATAAATGGAGAAAATTATCTCCATGTTAAGAGTATAAATGGCTCAGAGATAGTATTTTCCTGAGGGTCACAGAAGTAATCATTGGTGAAGATGTGATTGCAGTGAGGGCCTGTTTGATTCCAAAGCTTTCCCAGTGTCTCATGTTGTCTAATAGCCAGCAAATGTTTCAATTTTAGCACGTCTGAAACTGAACTGCTGATCTTCCCCAGTAAACCTGCTCCATCTACATTCTTCCCCATCTCACTTGGCAGCAATCTCATCCTTCCAGTTCCCCAGGCCTAGACTCCTCTCTTTTTCTCACTTCCACTACCAATCTACCAGCAAATCTGTTGGCTGGATCTTAAAATAAATCCAGAATGCAACCATTTCAACCAGCTCTCCCCTTGCAGATGTCACCATCTGCCCTATCTTGGCTCTGCAATAGCCTCCTACAGTCTATTCTCAGCTCTGTAGCTGGAGTGATCCTCTTTAAATGCAAACAACTCATCTTACTCTCTGTTCAGAACCCTACAACAGCTTCCCATTTCCTGCAGACCCAAAGCCTAAGCCCTTAACAATGGCCTTTGAGTCTTGCAAGTTCCAGTCTCCAGGTACATTTCGGACTCAGTCGCCTCCCACTTTCTCCTTCACACACTCAGCTCTAGGCCCCCAGCTGCCTTGCTGTTCTTTCAATATCGCAAGCTTGCTCCTGCCTGAGTCTCTGCACTGGCTGGCCGCGTGCTAGAGTCTTCCCTCCTCCCCTCTTCCTCCACCCTTCATGATCCATCTGACTAAATCTTTTTCATCTCTTTCAAGTCTTTGTCAATATATCACCTCCTCAATGAGGCCTATTCTTTAAAATTATTAACCACTTCTACTGCAACAATTTCCAATCTGCATTTTCTCTGCCGTGTTTTCTCTTACTACCTTTTAACATACCATGAACTGTACTCATTTATTATGCTAATTGGTTACTTTCTGTCTCCCACATGAAAACGTAAGCACCATGAAGGAAAGGATTTGTTTCTTTTGTTTACTGGTGCATCCCAACCTAGGAAGCAGCTGACACGTGGCAGGTGCTCAATGAATATCTACTGAATTGCACGATCTCTCTAATTGGTGACTGCAGAGAAAAGGCTTAAACTCACAGGAGAGGACATTTTTCTAAGTCACAAAGTCATTTTTTTAAACATTACTCCATCCCTAATTCTTCCACAGGAGGAGCTGAATGCATAATTTTGACAAATGAGTTTGCATAGAGAAGGAAATAAAACATGGAATGAGACTATGAAAGTAGTTCTTGGGAAGAGTAAATTGCATTGCCTTTAAGTAGGAAAAAAAGTAATATCTAAAAGCAAAGATGCTTAAAACATCGCAACTGTAGGTAGAAATAACTCAGAGGTTGAAGGGGGAGGGTGCTGCAGTGGATTTCTTTCTTATCTAGGCTCCTGCCTAAAGCATTACTGGGCAATTGACAGCCCAAATCAATAGCAACTTAAATTCTGCTCTGAAGGAAAAAGTGAAATGAATGCACAACAGCACAGGGAAACAAATCAGCACTTGGAACAACAGAGGGGCTGGAATGCTGGCTTGGACTGGCTTTGATTCCCCCCAGCGAACCCAGCACTCCAGGTTACTTGCTAAGTGCTGTGGTGATCATAATACTGGTGGCTTTGTGGGGAGAGAGTATCAGCACAGCCCTCTTTCCCTCCCGGGTCCCCATGGATGGATCTGAATCCGATCTGTTTTGTGGAGAGAAGGGAGGGGGGAAGTACCTGTCTGGGTCTTGTCTGCAGGCTCCCTTTGCTGGGGTGTGGAGGGCTGTTCCCAAAGGCAAGGCCTGGGGTGGAGGGCCCTGGGGAGAAGACAATGAACCTCAAACTCAGGGCTGGCCAGATGAAGCTCTGAGGCTAGAGGTGGAATCACAGGGCAGACCACACTCCAGAGTTCAGATGGACAGAGACAGGATCACAGCAGGTCACCAATGAACGGGAAGGACCCAAGTCCCCTGGGCTGCCACCTGTCGTTCTGCACAAATCCACAGGTCAAGGAGGTGAGTGGGTCTGAAATTAAATTAGCCTAGGTGCTGCTATCCCTCACGTGGGTTGAGCTAGTTCAGAGGGAGGGATGTCTTTTTGCAATATTAGCTTTTCAAAATTTACACAGAGACTCCCAAAATTCTGGCAACTGTGGTTGTCTGTGATCACCCTTTAGCAGTTTGTTTTGTAGAGTAAGGCAAACTCTGATCAAGAGAAGCTGCTGGAACTGGAAGAAATTAACTCTGATCTTCTTAGAGCTTGACCAAAGAACTGGAGCTTTAGAGAAACCTACGGAACATTTCAGGCTTCCGTTTCCCAATCCAAATCTGAGCTACACATTTGAATCCCAAATTAATCCCCAAATGGTTCTCCTACTGATTCGTTCATTTCATTCATCCAAATATTCACAGGGTTACTCTGAAGTGCTGGTCCTCGGTCAGGCCAGGAAAGAGAGATGACAGACTTGGTACCATCGGCAAACACTTTACAAACAAATATGTCCACCTCACTCATCTCTGCAGCTCCAGGGCTTAGCGCAGGGGCCAGCACACATAAATATATGCTCCCTTTCCTTACCTTTTCCTGGCACATGTAAATATATGTGGGTTTTTCTTTTTTAGTATATAAATCAATTTTAGTGATGATAGTATCCTGCAACTACCTCAGACCAACGAGTCCACAGAGATGATCTTGCTCCTGACCTTGACAATAGAAATATATTCTTAGAGACTCTGTAGTCCTAAACAAAGCTTTGGGGAGTGTTTTTAAAAATCAAATGCATACTTGGTATGGGAAATGACAATGGCAACTGGTTGCTCAGAGTTATTTACACGAAGGACTACCTGCCTTCTAAGCCCCACAGTTCTTCATTAACTGTCAGGAGTTAAACTTTAAAGAGCTACTCCTAGGGCTCCATATGCAGGAAAATTCTGTCTAGATGGCCACGCAAAAGTGCCTGGAGATCACTATGGACAGAGGACGGTGACACACTGGGCCCTTGTCATGGCTGAACATTGACCTTCCACTGCCTACAGCTTTTAGAAAGAGTAAAAAGTATGCTAATGGGTACACAGTATACACATGCACCCTCCACACACACACACAGGGTACACAATATACACATGCACACACACGGACACACACACAGACACACATAGAGGCACACCCTGCATTATCTTCTCTCATTCATCAATATTCTCAAATTCTCAAATGGCTATATATATTATACATATTTACATTCACAAATAGTCTATCATGTCAATATAAATCTATTATGTGAATATAAACCTATATAATGTGTTTGGTCATTTTTCTCGGTTGGATATTTTCGTTATTTCTACGTTGTCACAATTTTAAATCACATTGAAATAAACCTGGCCCCTTTGACTCCCTTCTTTCTCTTTTACTCCATGTGGTAGATTAAGTGTGGCTGCTAAGTTTATTCCTCCCACTGCGTCTTCCAGTCAATCCTAGACTTGAGTCAATTCTGGAGACCACCAGGCTGGAGAGTTCATATGTAGGTCCAACAGTTAACAGACCTGGCCGGGCCCAGCCTTCCAGTCATCCCTGCCAAGGTGCCAACGTGAGTGAAACCATCTTGACTCTACAGATTAACTTACTCTCCAGCTGAATATCACCAAGGGACCTCTGTCTGCTGATGCTACATGGAGTGGAAGAATCTCCCAGCCAAGCTCTGCCCACATTCCTGACCCACAAAATCCTAAGATACTAAATAAAATGGCTGTTGTTTTGAGCATCAACCCAGTCTTCTCAATGCTGCACAGTCCTCACAATGGCCCAGACATCTCTATGTGATCTTCCCATGGCCTAACCTGCTCTAGCCACCCTGGCCTCCTTGTTCCTCCCTCAACATACCAAACATGGTCCTCCTACCTCATGGCATTTGCACTCCCTCTTCTCTCTGTGGGGACACTCCTCTCCCAGATGTCAGCATGGCACGGTCCCTGGCTTCATGCAGGCCTTTGGATACATATTGATTAATCAGAGAGGTCTTCTCTGATACCTTACCTAAAATAGGAGTCCTCTTCTTCCACCTCAGCTCCCTGGAGAGTCAGGGAACACCTCTCTCTCCTTACCATGCTTTTTTGTTTTATTTTTTGAGCCAGAGTCTCACTCTGTCACCCAGGCTGGAGTACAGTAGCATGATCTCAGCTCGCTGCAACCTCTGCCTCCTGGGTTCAAGCAATTCTCCTGCCTCAGCCTCCCGAGTAGCTGGGATTACAGGCACCCACCACCACACTTGGCTACTTTTGTTTTGTTTTGTTTTGTTTTTTTAAGTAGAAGCAGGGTTTCACCATGTTGGCTAGGCTGGTCTCGAACTCCTGACCTCAGGTGATCCAGCTGCCTCAGCCTCCCAAAGTGCTGGGATTACAGTCGTGAGCCACCGCTCCCAGCCACTTTATTTTTCTTTATGGCACTTTCACAATCTTAATATTTATATATGTTTATTGTCTATTTAGACCTCATCTACTCCCCACAAATAAATGCACATCCTTTAATACAAATTCTCCCCAAACAGAAACATTGTTTTCTTTTACCATTGCTGTATCCCCAGGACCTAAAACAGTGTCCTGGGTGTAGGGCTGATCAATAAATATGTGTAAATGAATGAATGAATCAATTAGCACATGTTCTTGGATAAAAATATTTCTATTCATTTTTAATTATTCCTCAAAATAAGTTCCTATAAGTTGTGAAGTTGTAGGAAAAACCCATTTCAAAATCCTTAAGCACGTAGCAGCTAAAATTCCCTACAGGCAGGCTGCACTGGTGCTTATACATCCTGCTAGGGATGCATAAGAGTGCCAATTTCCCTGCATCATCACCAATATAGGATGCAATCGCTCAAAAATACTTGCTATGTGAATACATGGAAAAATGGTTACTCTTTGTTTTAACTTGCTTTCTTTGATCCTTTGTGAAGTGAACACCTTGTTCCTTATGCTTACCGGCCACTAGAATGTAAGTTCCTTGAGAGCAGGGGTTTCGATTTGCTCATGGCTATCCCAGCATCCCAGAGTCCAGGATATAAGAGATACGTGATGAACATTCGTTGAAAGAATCAATTAATATGGACATTTTGTTTTGTTACTGGAAGGCTATTGGCTCATGTGTCCTCTGGGAAGTTTGTTTTCTTATTGACTTGAAATAACTCCATGCATATAGAATATTTTTCTGTCACCTCAATTTAATTTTTAATGTGTCATTTGCATTCTATTTTGTGTGCTATTTTTTGAGCAATTCTAGCATTTTCTGTGGTTACATCTATCATTTTATTTTAGTTCCTCTATTTGGTATCCTGTTTAGCAACAGTCATAATAGTTAACACTTACATATCACTTACCACATGCCAAGTACTCTTCTGAGGACTTTACAGACATTGCTTATTAAATTGACACAGCAATCCTATAAGATAGACGCTATCATTATCTCATTATATAGATAAAGAAACTGAGGCAAGGAGCTATGAAATCGATCACTTCTAGTATAAGATTTTACATAAATTTAGCTACAAATTGCTTTATGATTTTAGTTTTTATATTTGTGATTATCATATAACAGACATCTATGGGCTTACTCCATGGAGACGTGAGGGTCTAATTATTTTTTCCCAAATAATTGTCAAGAGCTCCAAAGCAGTTTATTTTGACAATATGTAGCATGCCTGTAACATATTGTTATATATGTGTATGATGAACATACATATGTATACATACACACAAATGTGTACATTAACACAAACACGCACTACATAGCACTTGCTGGTATTCTTTTTATTTTACTCTGTCACCCAGGCTGGAGTACAGTGGCATGATCTTGGCTCACTGCAACCTCCGCCTCCTGGGTTCATGCGATTCTCCTGCCTCAGCCTCCCAAGTAGCGGACAACAGGCACGTGCCACCATATCTGGCTAATTTTTTATTTTTAGTAGAGACAGTGCTTCACCATGTTGGCCAGGCTTGGTCTCGAACCCCTGACCTCAGATGATCCGCCTGCCTCAGCCTCCCAAAGTGCTGGGATTACAGGCGTGAGCCACCGCGCCCGGCCTGCTGGTAGTCTTATTCAGTTCAATTGTACTGTCAATCTTTTTAGTTATTTAGTAATTTTTGTGTTGTGTTCCGTGAATCAAATTTATAAAATAGAAATATAAAGAAGAAACATAAAAGCATTACCAGTGATTCCCTACAAATCCTGATTAAATACACGTTCAGTGTTGTTCTCATGAAATATGCATCTGTCAAATAAAAACACAAGCGCCTCTAAATTGCATTATAAATGTACAATACTTTTTGGAAACAGTTTGCTTCTGAACTTTGGCAGCGACAATAACAACACACACAAGCCTGTTTCACCCCAAAGGAAATCTCTACAATACAGGGATGTTTAGCTCCATCATTTTTCAGTGCTTTGGGTTTCTTGCAAAACCATTTTGATTTCAGTTGAAACTAATGAGAGCAAGCAGTTTATGGTCAGCTTCACAAAGTGCATTTCTACTCATGCTGTGGGGAAGGGACCACGAGGATAGTGCTTCCAGTAGGTTAAGACTCATCTAGCTCCCAGAGTGGGGACTCCTCAGCCAGAGCCTGCATTTTCCACTTTTTGTCGCACTCAGAGAAGAAATTTGACCTTGACATGTGATCCAGGTAAAGCACAACCTCCTACATAACCTCAAAGTAATGATAACTTGTATTAGTATCTTGTACATTCTTTGTCATTCACACTTATATTTTTATTTCCATATCTTCTTATCCCAAAGAGAGTGTACTAGACATCATTTTCCCACCTTGCTTTTCTCTTAATCATTTATTTGAAAATGGTTCCTCATTCATTTCTACAGCTGAATCATAGTTCGCTGGATGGCTATACCCCATGTATATAACCTGAGACAGGGGTGACCCTTCGCAGCTCACTGCCTGGCATTTGGCTCCGTCTAACAAACAGAACCTTCATAGGCCCCGCTGGTCATGCCACCAAGTCAGCGCAGTCCTTGGGAGTGAGTGGTATGTGAGTCCTGGCTCGCTGAATGCCCTGATGGACCTGTGGTCCAGCCACACTGGCTGAGTCCCTGTAAGCTTTGCCTACCTTGCCTGGGAGCCAAGGGAATCCCATCGTCTGCCTCACTACCCTCACCCACATTTCAGCACAGATGAAAGCTCCAGTACGGTGCTGGAATCCTTGTTACATCCAGGGTGGACATGGCAGAGGAGTCAGCAACCATTTTGTGTCCCAATGATCTCCAGATAACTTCCCACTTCTGCTAAACTCTAGCCCATACTGCAACTGAGGCTCCAAACACGCAACTGCATTGTCCCTTGTGGTGAGCTGGGTCACTTGCTACTGCAACAAGGCAGAGGAAGGACAGCATCCCGGCATTTACAGAGGCATTGCCCAGCATGGGGACTGGCCTGTCAGAATCCACTGAAAGGTATGAGCTCTTTGTGAACTAGCTGCACTCTGCCCTTTGGTCATAAAATAAACTCAGATCTTGACCCAAGGCAGAGACTTAACCTCGGTCTCAGATCAAACTTTTGTCTGGCCATAGAGTAATCATTGACCCTGGTCAGATTCAACTCTGACCCTTGCACAGCCTGAGCCCTGACTCAGGCCACAGGCTGCACCCAGACCCTCAGCCTCACACTGAGTCAGGACCCACATCACAGACACAGCTCCAAGTCCCAGACTTTTCCTGAGCCCTGACCCTGGGTCCAGACTCAGCCCTCACCTTGGCTGTGACTGAGCCCTACTGGCCATCTTCAAATGTGATCACACAGGAGGTACTTGGCCAAGTAGGCAGATGGCTCTATGGGAGCCCTGCCCTGGCTCTGGATGGCGATTACGATCTACTGCCTATCCCGATCACCTAGTATCTGCCATGGGGAAGAAATCTCAGTCCCACAGACCTAAGTTCAAATTCTGCCAATGTTTAGCTGGGTGAACTTTGGGCAAATTACTTCTAGTCCATCAAATTGAATGCCTTCTGAAGAAACTATTTGTAAAATGGGCACAAAATACCTGCTGTCATGATGGTCATAATGATTAAAGTAGATGACTGTAAAGTAGCCAGCTCACAGTAGATAGAGTTCATCCCTTTCTCCAGTAGGCATCTTGTCAGCTTCCGCTCAATTATTAGTATAGCATCAAGCGCTCCTGAGCTGTGAGGTCCAATACTGTGCCCACCAACTACATGGGGCTATTAACCAATTGAAATGTGGCTGGTCCGGCCCTGCACAGTGGCTCACACCTATAATCCCAGCACTTTGAGAGGCCAAGGTGGGTGGATCACTTAAAGTTAGTAGTTCAAGATCAGCCTGACCAAAAGAGTGAAACCTCTCCTAAAAATACAAAAATTAGCCAGGCGTGGTGGTGCATGCCTGTAATCCCAGCTACTCAGGAGGCTGAGGCAGGAGAATTGTCTGAACCCGGGAGGTAAGGCTGCAGTGAGCTGAGATTATTTTGTGCCACCGCACTCCAGCCTGGGCAACAAAGTAAAACTATGTCTCAAAAAAAAGGTCAAACGAACAAACCAGAAAAAAAAAAAATGTGACTGGTACAAACTGAGATGTGCTGTTAAGGAACAGGCCATATTTCAAAGACAGAAAAGTTAGAATGAGAAAAAGAATGTAAAATGCATCACTAATACGTTTTTTAATGGTTACACATTTAAATGACAATATTTGAAATATATTGGATTCAATGAAACATACTACTAGAATTAATTTCAGCTGGTTCCTATTTTTTAAAATACAGTTACTAGAAAATTTTAAATTGCATATATGGCTTGCAGGTCTAGAGGTCTGGGGAGAGCAGTTCACGGGTAATAATGACAATTAAAACAACAGGAGCAACAGTGAAAATAATAGCTAACACTTACCGAGTGTTTACGGTGCTGGGCCCTGCTCTGAACACTGAAATCCTCACAGCAACCTCTGAAGGCACGCCCTACTGTTGTCCCTACTACTGAAATGGCACAACTGAGGCACCAAGAGGTAAAGTTACATGGTCCAAGGTAAAAAGCCAGTAAAAGGCAGAAGTAGGATCTGAATCCGCAACATCTGGATCCAGAACCTATGTTCTAGAGGAAATGACACATTCATTAAAGGCCGCCTCAGTAGAGGCCTTCCTACAAATGAGTCACCCCACAGGGAAGAAATTTGCCCTAGATCAATTAAATGCTATCACTGAGACATGGGCAGCAGCAACCCTCACTCTCCCAGCTCTTACCCACATTGCTAGGCACCTCACTGCCCATCAGACTAGTTGGCACTCAACAGGGTCTTTATGGAGGTGGGGGAGTTCTCTCATTTAATCTGGTGCATTTCTGAGGCCAAGTTATCTTTACCTGGCAGAATCAAAGAGGAAAGCTCCCTCAAACCCTTTTAGCTTTCTCCATTAGCAAGAGGTACCTCTGAGAGCAAAAATGACAAACTCAGTTGTTCAAAAAGCAAGTTCCTTTCTTCAGTTTGTGTGCCAGTCATAAACAGCACCTTCCATTTGAGCAGAAACCCCACATTTCAGCAGAAATACTTAATGTGTCATTTCTCCTGCATCCATCTGCTTCAAAGCACTTACTTCAGAAAGCAGAGAAGAAAAAACAAACTCTAATAACCCAGTACTTTGAATGGGAGATGGGAACTTTATGATAAAGAACTCAAAATGCTTTATTGACATGGCTGCACACATCCCCATTCAGCTCCTGAAACTGCTCCTGAGATGGAGAAACTTTCCTATGAGCCTTGCAACTGGGCCACATACCCAGCTGACTCTGGGGTCAGGACACACACTCACTTCAGCTCCTGATCTTTTTTCAATCAGCCAGAAGTCCTATTTCAAGTCTAAACCCAGAATGTAACCATCTTGTTGATCTTAACTCATGCATTTACAAATATCTAGCAATTATATATTGGGCACAGCGGTAGATTATATTTTCCAAACATGGCCATGACCATGCTACTTATCCCACAAGTTCTTTCAACGTGATCTTGTCACTCCGCATCAGGAGGTAGAGTTTATGCCCCCACCTCTTAGACCTTTGTGGACCTTTGTGATGGCCTAGACCAATGGAGTATGGTGAACATGCTTCTATATGACTTCTGAAGTTGAACATAAGTTACAACAAGACCAGGCACAGTGTCTCACACCTGTAATCCTAGCACTTTGGGAGGTCAAGGTGGGTGGATCACGAGGTCAAGAGATCAAGATCATCCTGGACAACATGGTGAAACCCTGTCTCTAATAAAAATACAAAAAAATTTATCTGGGCATGGTGGCGCATGGCTGTAGTCCCAGCTACTTGGGAGGCTGAGGCAGGAGAATCGCTTGAACCTGGGAGGCAGAGGCTGCAGTGAGCCGACATCGCGCCACTGCATTCCAGCCTGGTGACAGAACAAGACTCCCTCTCAAAAAAAAAAGTTACAAGTCATAGAAGAGAAAAGCTTTTGCTCTTGGAGCCCAGCCACCAGCTAGGAGGAAGCCCAAACCACATGAAATGGTCAGAGATAGGTGTTGCAGCTAGCAGCCCCAGTTGACGCCCCCAGGTGGCAGCCAACATTATCCTCCAGACTTGTGAGTGAGGAGGCTGGCTGGGACATAACTCCAGCTCTACCCACTGTCTTACACAAGCACAGGAAGGATCCCCCCAAATGAAATTCACCTACCTGAGCCAGTCATGGTTCACCAAAACATTAAGAGATAATAGAAGATACAACATTATTGTCTTATGCCACTAAGGTTCTGGTGACTTAGCATGCAGCAATAGACAGCTGAAGTAAGCCCTTACTATGTGCCAGGCATTGTGCATTCTGCTTTAACAACACTTGAAGCAGACTTTGTCCCTGACCTTAAGGATACCATAGCTTAGTGGGGACATAAAGAAGTAACCAATCACAATCCTGCAATGCATGAACACGTAACAGAAGGGCGTGCAAGATACGCTAGGAATAAATCAGGCTTAGGGAACATAACGAGGCCTGAGGATATCAGGGAAGCCTCCTCAGAGGGGATTGTTTAACTGAGTTTTCAGAATGAGTCAGTGTCAATTGGATGAAGGAGAACAGAGCTTTTAATTCATTCTAAGAAACTTTGTGAAAATAATGTAGCAAGAGTGATAGAAAAACTATGGGAAAGCCTGCTCACTTAAAAACGTATTATAAAACCTCAATAATCAGTATAGTAATAATGAAAACCTCAATAATTAATCGGTTTATTGACAAACCATTTGACTAATGAAACATCAGAAAGTGCGGAAATAGTCCTAAATGTTACAGAGATCGTGTGTGTGTGTGTGTGTGTGTGTGTGTGTGTGTGTGTGTGTAATGGGGCATCACAAAGGGACTTTTCCAGAAATGCATCGTATTACACGCTATACACACCAAGATAATATCCAAATAGGTCGCAATTTTAAATGCAAAAGAATAAACCCTAATCCACTGAAATTTTAGAAGAAAATATAGAAAACTAGAAATTTAGAAAGAAAATAACTTTGTTTAACTTTGGAGGTATCTAAAGTCTTTATTTTTTTTTATTCGAATTCCAGAAACATTAAGAGAAAGATTGATAAATTTGACTACATGATAAAAAAAAAAACACAATATAATGCCAAAAGAAAGAGAGAGAGAGAGAAGCCTTAAGCTAAGTCTAAAGACAAAGACTTCTGTGAAGGTTGAAGATAGGTACAATGTCACCCTGAAGAACTGTAGCTTCTCCTTAGCAAGCCTAAGATATCTATGGCTTCTTGAACCTCTTACAGAGGGCCTGAAACAGAGTAGATGTTTAATAAGATATATTGCATGCTGCTGTTTCAGAAGCTTCCACTAAGATGGAAGTTCTGGTTTAATCTAGACTCAGCTAGTTAAGTGACCTGTAACATAAATCAATTGGTATGTGCACATACGTGTTCCATGCACTGGGGGAAGTAGAACAGGGGATTGCTTCCCTACTGCCCCACCACCTCATTCCTGGAAAAACCACATCACCACTTTCAGGGTAATACATTGATACAGGGATCAAGACTGCCATGCAAGGCTACAGATGCAGCATTAAAGCAAGCCCAAGAAGCAGGCATTGTTCTGTGGATCTCACATTGATCTATGGATCTCACCTTGTTCCCCTAACCTGAGGCTCACATCTTCAAAGTCAGAATCTGGCTGCATCTCACTGAACCTCAATTTTCCCATCAGTACAGTGAAATTGGCACAATGGGCATGGCTTCAGAAAGCAGTTAAGCATTTAAATGAGAATAATGTACATAAGAGACCAAGCACTAGTATAGGATATAGCAAAAGCTTCGTTCGTCTCGGTGGCCACCAGAATCATTACTGTCATGGTTACTTTGCTGAAGATTCCACTATGGCGAATATGCAGGCCAGGCCTCACCTGGCTAAATAAGCAACCTCCACTTGTACTTCTCTGTCTGCTGGAGAGGTTATTTCTTCCTAGTCTTTGTTTCCTGCCTTTAAGGTGCATTGCACAGATGAATAGAACACATTACCAAAGATGCCCGGGAACAAAATGAAAGCACCAAGAGCACCCTGGGGCACCCTGAGCTGCTACTCAGGACCCTGGGCCATAGGCCACACTCACGATTTTAGGCTGAGACATGAGGAGCTGTTAAAGCTGGGCTTTTGTTTCTCATTCCTCCCTTAATACAGCAAAGCTTGGGAGGCATTAAGTGGATCAAGCATTTTCAGAAAAAGGTAGAGAAAAAAAGATGTGGAGGTATGTCATGCTTAGAAAACACAAGGCTAGCCCCCTTTGAAGATGCTGACTGACTCCCTGGAGTTGACTGTTTGTGTAGACCTTACAAAGCTCAAGTTTGGGGTGTCTGCCTGTCAGTTTCTGCTTCCTGGTTTCCATCATGAGCCCTCTGAGGACTCCACCTAACCATGTTATCCACTCCCTGCCACTTTAAATCAAGGATCTGAAAGGCAGCCTCTCCATGTAGCTGACAGGAGGGGCAGCTTTCAAGAGTGTTCAATATTCTTTGTCAGTGAAAGTGACATGGGGGAATACTCGCAATGTTTCTTCCCTTTCCAGTGTAGTGAAATGGTAAGTTTCCTGCATGTGAAAAACTCAGACACTAAAATATCATGGGGTCAATTAAGCCAGTAATGAATCAAACCAAAGAGCTGGGGAATCGTCCATGTAAGTAACAGGGTAGTGAATGCAGGAAAAGCAGAGGCGAAACCTGAATTGCAGCATCTAGTTCATGAGCCTTTGCATGACTCGGGTTTCAGCACGGGCACACTAGTCGTCATGGAATCTCAGAATCACCAGAGAAGCAGGATCCCCCAAAATGTGTCTCTGTGATCGCTACTGGATGCCAAAATCCCCTGCACATCTTCCTCACCTCATGATCACCCAGCACCTGACATCTTCTAGACTTGACACTCTACTCTGAAATATTAGGAAGGGGAGCTGTGTTCACCACACAGACACTCACTCCTAGGTCACCTCCCTGAAGACAGCTTCCCTGTCTGCCCTCAGTCATTCTCTAATATCTTGTCCTACTTTGCCTTCTTAATAGATGTGTTAGGTGCTGACCCAGACTGGGAGGTTCTGACTATGACGTCATGTAGCTTACTTATTGCCATTTAGACTGAGCTGGAGAGCTCATTTATCTAATCTGTTAAAACCAGATTTGGTGGAAGTTGAGGACCTCAATATTTCCACATTTGCTGACAACCTTAAACTCTCATAGAAGAGTGGGAAGATGTTGCTTGGAATCACATTAAGATTAATAATGACAATACAGATAATGACAACTGCAAAGATAGCAACTCTCCCACTCACAATGGCAGTCCCGATTGCATGAAGAATCCAGTACAAGGAAGGGACACATTTTACGCTATGTTGGAATTGTTTCCTAATCTGTGGGATACAGATAGATCAAATATCACTTTGCATTTTTTAACCTTGAATAAATAGGTAAACAGCCCCCTTGCTAAGTAGAAAAAGATACTGGGAGGAGATGAGTTTAGCCTTCTCAATATGTTTCATCTCATTGGCCAGGAGGTCTGTGGTTCAGAGAGAGGTTGAGGCTGGAGACAGGGAATCAGAATTATCTGTAGAGTCTCCTGGTTGAGGTCTTGGGAATTAATGAAACTGAATTATCAGAGAGTATGGGAGGAGAAGGGAAGGGGATAGTGGTCCTAGAGAACAAGCCAGACTAGAAACAGTCAAGACAGCCAAAGCAGGAGTATCTGGAGACTAATGTGAAGGGAAGGAAGTGGGAGACATGAGGAAGGGGTGGTAACTCTTGCCAAGGGGAATTAAGAACAAGGAGTTCTGAAAACCCTCTGAGGGGATGTTGGTTGGAGACGCTGCCTCCATGCAAATCCCACTGGCCCCCTGTCAACCCAGATCTTGTTCCATCAGAACCGTTTCTGAGAAACAGACTGAAGACATTTAAAAAAAAGTCTCTTTTTGTAAAATTGGTTCAGGAAACAGACTATAGGCATTGATATCCTTTATGAGTGATAATTTAGTGCCAATATTTACACTTTGTAATATTTATTCTCTGCCGGGAAGAAAAGAATGCTGCCAATATCAATGAATAAACATTAATAAAATCAAATATAATCTTGTTCCATCTGGAATCAATCTTTAAAAAATTTCTTAACCTCTGAATGTAATATACATATACCTCTATGTACATAATAGAGAAATCCGATTATGTCTGAGAGTTGTGCATAGTATTTAATGCCAATTTATTTGGTTCCACCTTTTCTCTAGAGTGCTTTAAAAGAGAAGAGTCCCTAGAATTGCGATTCTGAATTAGTCTCCTCTGACTCTCACATATAGAATGTCCAGCTCAAGCTAAGACATATCAAATATTTATCCACTCCCAGAATTCCAAAAATCAGCCTTCTGTCTCCTCCTGCAGCTGACCTCCTCTGGCAGAAATTCTGCCTCAATCTGGGAGAAACGAGTGAATCACCAGAATCAAAGCTGATGTCAGTGCTTCTGTGGGTTGGTATATGACAAACAGAAACAAACGTTTATAAATGTTAGACCTCAGGTTTGCAAGGAAAGCTCTTGCTGTACTTCACAAACAGACTTGATTTTTAATATGTCTCCTGTTCTACGACAAGTAATGTTGGTCAGAACTCTGGGGGTGAACTTAGGGGTTCCTAGCACTTGGGGTTGAGTCATTACTCCTGTCCTTAGCATCACAGAGGCCAAATTGTGCCCAAATGAGACCCCAGGGAAAGAGAAAAGAATCCTGGGCAGGGGGTTTGTTATTCACAGAACCTGGCATAGTGTGCAGGAGGTACTGCATGCACCTCTAGCTCTGACAGATCATTAATTCACACCATCACTCTTGTGCCTCCTAAACCAGGGTTTCTCAGCCTTACCACCATTAACATTTCAGGCCAGAAAATTCTTTCTTTGTGGGGACTGCTCAGTGCATTCTAGGATGTTTGGAAGCATCACCGGCCTCCACCCAGAAGATGCCAGTAGTATTCTCCCAGTTGTGACGAGCTGAAATGGGTTCAGATATGGTAAAATGTTCCCTGGTGAGGGGGTAGCAAGATGGCCCCTGGCTGAGAACTACTGCACTGAATTTTTAAAGGGACTATGAAGTTTTAAATAATCCACGCCTGAGCTCAGTGGTGTCAGAGAGGTGTTGGTGGGGCCTCAGCTTTGTTATAGTCTGACATCTCTCCTATAAGCCCACCAACTGGAGGCCCCAAGCATGCTGCAGTCCCTACCTAACAGATCTTCATTTATTCCATTACAGACTGTGGGCAGAATTTCTCTATTTCAGAATCTTCCAGAGTTTAGGAACAGAGCAGGCTGGCTTCTCTCCTCTTGCCAGGAATTTCAATGCGACGTTGAGCATCTCACTGGAGTTCGCTTGTTGCAAGGATGAACACTTCTGGCAGCTCACCCCCACACCTGCCTAGAGGCAAGGTTGCCCAGGTTGTTTAAAGGGAAATCAGTACTGTGCCAGGCCTATCCAAGTGAATTTTTTTCTTTGAGTACATACCCCTGTCTATCTGTTCATCTTTAAAACCGTAGGTCTTCCTGGTGAGGGGGCTTCAAATAAACTACAACAAAGAGCGAAGCCTTTATCTCTTAGTAGGAAGAGAAGAAGAGCCTCCAAGAGCGATTTATTCATTCATCCACTGGTAATAAAGGCAGGGCAGGGCTGTGATCACAAGAGAGGAGACAGACGGGAACTTCTTGGTCTCAGGAGATTTGCAAGGTCCAGAGCGTCCAGTGGTATAGATCCAACAGGGAGAAGCTTCCTTGGTGAACTCAGTGCCTACTGATCCAGGCAGGAAAATATACTGCTTACCTCATCTCTTTGTCTCCATGTTCCAACTAGTAAAAAATCAGTCCCAAGAATACCAAAACTTTGCCAATTCTACTTCTGAAACGCGACCTGGCTCAGATCCCCGCTTTCCGTCTTTGAAACCCCTAATGTATTAATAGTTCAGGTTTCATCTTCATCTGTTCATGTGAACGAATACAAATGATTTCTCATGGATTTCCATACCATCACTCAATCAATCTTCCATACAGAATACCACGGTGGTCTTTGTAAAATCCAACAGAACGAGAAAACATCCATATCCCTCCTCACCAAATACCATAAACAATGTTTGACAATAAAAACAAAATTGTCTCATAGAAAACACAAAAACTCTGGCAATGTTTGTAACAGATAACCTAATATCTGTATTTCTGACTCTCTCCTGTATTCCACATATGTGAAGAACTCTCAAGAATCAGTAAGAAAATGTCAAAAATAGGCAAAGGCCGTGATTAAGCAAATACCAAAAATGAGTTTTTAAAATGAAAAATAAAAATATAGGAAATGTGCAACCTTACTTGTAATTGAGGGCCACAAATTAAACAAGTATTTTTTTAACCTCTTAGAGTAGCAAAAATTTAAGAAGTTGGCAACAGCAAGTGTTGACAAAAATTCATAAAAATGGGAGCTCTCATAATAGTTGGGAGTGGAAATTGGTGTATAATTTATCAGAGGCCAATTATTTGTTTTCTACTGCTACATAACAAATCGCTATAGATTGAGTGGCTTAAAACAACACACATTAATTTTCTCACAGTTTTAGTGGGTCAGGAGTCCAGGCAGAACTTAACTGGGTTCTCTGCTCAAGATCCCACAAAGCTGCAATGGAGGTGTCAGCCAGGGCTTAGATCTCATCTAAGAGTCTTCTTCCAAGCTTACGTGATTATTAGCAAAATTCATTTCCTTGCAGCTGCAGACTTTCTGAGGCTTGCTTCTTCAAGGCCAGCAGGAAACAGGGTCTCTGACTTCTAGACTCCCTTTTAAAATGTCTCACCTGATTAAGCCAGGATCACTCAAAATTATTTCTCTGTTGATTAACTTAAAGTCAACTGATTAGAAACCTTAGTTTCATCTGCAAAATCCCCTCACTTTTACCATATATTGAAACATAATCAGAGGAGTGACATCCATCGCCTTTGCCATATTCTACGGTGATATGGTTTGGATCTCTGTCCCCACCCCAATCTCATGTTTAATTGTAATCCCAATGGCAGACCCAGTGAGAGGTGACTGGATCACGGAGGCAGAGTTCTCATGAATGGTTTAGTATCATCTCCCCTTGGGACTACATAGTGACTTCTCACAGATCTGGTTGTTTAAAAAAAGTATCCAGCACCTCCTCCCGCCTCTTCTCCTGCTCCAGCCATGTAAGATTTGCCTGATTCTCCTTTGTCTTCCACCATCACTGTAAGTTTCCTGAGATCTCCTCCGAAGCCAAGCAGATGTTACCATGCTCCTTGCACAGCCTACAGAACAGTGAGCCAATTAAACTTCTTTTTTAAATAAATTACCCAGACTCAGGTATTTCTTTATAGCAGTGTGAGAACAGAGTAATACTTATGGGTTAGCAGCAAGTCACAAGTTCCACCCATGCCCAAAGGGAGGGGATTAAAGAAAAGTGCAGATCATCAGAGATCATGTTATAATTCTACCAACAGCATATATGGACCAAAACTTAAAATGTTTAAAATCTTTTCCATACTAATTTCACTTGTAGGACTATATCCCAAAGAATTAAGTGGACTAGAAAGTATACATGCCCAAAGAAGACTTCTCATCATTCTGCTATTTGAAATCATGATTATTATAGAAGCAACCCCAATATCCATAAATATGACTTTAAATAATTTATGATATGTGCACATAGGCTATCACTTATGTTAAAAAACAACCCACAAGTGATCAAAAAGAATCTAAACAAACAGAGTGCCATGATATATTAAGGGGAAATGGCCAGCTTAAGATCAAGCCCATCTATACCTATATTTATATTTAGATATAACTGTAAAAATGAACCTAAAATTGTAAAATAATGCACACACAGGTATTAACAGACAGTATATCCAGGTATGGGAATAGATGGCAATCTTCATTTTCTGTGTAGTTTTTATGGTGTGAAACTTTTTGAAATAGCTGTGTATTCCTTTTATAATAAGACACACACAAAAAGCTATTTTTTAAAATGCTAGGGTATTGGTTTGTAAAAAGAGTGGTGTACAAAATGTGTACAAAATAGACTCAAGGGCATCGCATGTTTTATAAAATATAGATGGGAAGAAGAAAACTTGTTAGGGAAGACACAAAATTTTAATAGTGCCTAGATAGAGGTTGGTATTATGGGATGTCTTGAGGATCTCTTTTAGCTGTTTTCTGCATTTTTTCAATATAACATGTACATTATTTTCATAGTTTTTCAAACCAATTCCTGCAACTTTTTTTAAGTGTAGAAAAGGAACCACAGGTAGGAAAAACAAGCCAAAAGGCAGTCTCACTTCCCTGGTCTCCAGGCAGGGATGGCCTCCAACATCTGAGCCCTCATTGAACACAGCTTCCTCCCATGGCTTAACACCGCCTCCTGTTATGGCTGCCTCCACCATCAGGCTGTGAGGGTACTGATGGCAGCACTCCTGTCTCGTTCATCTCTACACCTCCAGTGCCTGTCACAGGGCCTGCCACAGAGTACTCCACAGTGGCCAAATAAATGAAGACACTGGCAGGCTAGAACCTTGTAAGCAAAGCAGAGTGTTCCAGCAATCATCTTATTTGCAATGGTGAAGGACGGAGTTGAGGGAGAAAACTGGAGGCAGAGAGATAAGATGTCCTGGTTTATAGTAGGATATTGAGGACCTGGTGCCAAGGCAGTGGCAGTGCAGATGCACAGGAAGTGGAAAAGACAGAACTTGGGGAATAATGGGAGTAAAGGTCCACAGCAGCCAAGCATTGATGGTAATGCTTGGACAACCAGGTTGTGACATTTGCCTGAATATGGAGCAAAAGCTCTTGGGAGAGAACAAAATGACAACTTCAGGTTTAAACACATGGGGTTTGATGTGCAGAGACATCTGGGAGGTGTCACAAGGAGCCTCTTATGTCATCCTCCCAGCTGTCACCACACACAGGGTTGATTCCGCAAACCACGGGAGCTTAATTGATGCATGTCTTCTAAGTAAAATTCATCTATCCCTCCTCAGGGATGAAATGCCCCCTGCCTTAGGATTCTGTGATTTCATCCAGCCCAGAGAGATGGGGTGCAATGGGAGGGTTGAGTTACAGTGTCAGGCAATGCATGGGGTAAGGAGCTCCAGGGTCTGCTACTCTGATACCCGGGAAGATGCTCACTTGCATCGGTCCCCTCTGCAGTGACATGATTTTGTTCTTCATTTGCTTTCCCTGGATGATGAATGTTGCCTGCATCCCCACTCTGAAAACTCTTTACACAGACCTGGCTGCACATTTCATAAAGCCTGAGTGATGTCAAAGAGCATCTACAATGGGGAGAAGACTGACTCTGAGCATGAGTTTTACACTTGTAATCAGGGGATCTTAATCAAATGCCACCAAGATACCATTGCAAGACAGCCTTCCACAAATCTCACTCCTTGCATAGCTCAGGTTCTGCCTGGTGCTCAAATTACCTGCAAAATGGTCCCCACCACCATGCCTGCTTATGTTCCAGGCTTCTCCATGGAGCCACATCCAGTTTCCTAAGTCTGCTGCATCACTCTGACTTTGTGCTGTTCTCTCAGCATTGATTGCCCTTCCAGATGTAACCTAGCTGGTCCAGCCCTCTGTAGCCTTCAAAACCTAGCTCAGTCATCAACTGTCCTGGGGGATCTTTTATTTTTTATTTTTATTTATTTTGGGTTTTTCTGAGATGGAGTCTCACTCTGCCACCTCCACTGGAGTTCAGTGGCATGATCTCAACTCACTGCAACCTCTGCCTCCCGGGTTCAAACAATTCCCCTGCCTCAGCCTCCTGAATAGCTGGGACTACAGGTGTGCACCACCACTCCTAGCTAATTTTTGTATTTTTAGTAGAGATGGGGTTTCACCATGTTGGCCAGGCTGGTCTTGAACTTCTGACCGCAAGTGATCCGCCTGCATTGGCCTCCCAAGATGCTGGGATTACAGGCATAAGCTACCATGCCTGGCCAGAATCTTTATTATTTTTGTTAACATTTTTAATTTTATAGATGTAAAGGTACAACTGTAGTTATGTTACATGAATATATTGTACGGTAGTGAAGTTGGCTTCTAGCATCCACATTACCTGGACAGTGTATATTGTACCAGTAGGCAGTATTTCATCTCTCACCCCCCTCCCAGGATCCCACCTTTTAGGGTCTCCAGTTTCTATTATTCCACTCTGTATGCCTGCCTGAGTAATTTTATCTAAAATGATGGCCTCCAGTTCCATCCACGTTGCTGCAAAAGACAGACTTTTATTCTTTTTATGGCTGAATCATGTTCCATGGCATATATGCAATGTGTTTTCTTTATCCAATCCTCCGTTAACGAACGCTTACATTGATATTGTGATTTTGTTATTGTGAATAGTACTGCAAGGAATATGAAAGTGCACCTCTGGCAATCTTCAATCCCTTTCTAACAAGGTGAATTTGGATCCCTCTGTCCTGAGTCAGTGTCAAGGCACTGCACTGAACCTTTCTCTTTATGACTCTGCATCTCCCATACTACTCTGAGCTTGTAGGTTTCTGTGTCTTGTCTCGGTACCACCCTCAGCTCCACTGTCACATCTACCACGTTATGTACTAGAGAGTGGCAGCTCTGCCTGATTGAATGACCTACTCTCCATAGAGGAAAGTCCTTTCCCATTGATTCTAAACAGTGCAAAAGACCCCCTTTCAGAATAAAATTTTGGGGGTCACCTTTGGCTCTTCTCTTTTCCATCTCCAACATACAATCTGCCTTCCACCTGCATCATCACCCCTTTCATTTTCCCATCATATTATTCCAGTGGATGCAAGTGATTGCAAATTATCATCCCACCAGTCACAAAAGCATTATCTACAAATTGCTTTATAGGCCATCAAGCATCAGCACATGTCATGATTATCTGGGTGTTCATAAAATCCTTTTGAGAGCTGAAGGCCAGAAACTGTCTTCCACATTTTACACATGAGAAACATGAGGCTCAGTAAATTTGTCTAGGTCAGATACAAAGTTTAGACTGGAACTCAAGACTTGGTAATTCTCAGGCTTGGTCTCTTTGCATGTTACCTCCATTAAATAGTCTGCTATCAGCGTTAATTACGGATGCTTTACTCTGCAAAAAAGGAACCGTTTGGTTTTCTCCAGTGCCTAGTTTGGAATCTAGCACAACAAACTCGCTCAAGAAATCATTACTAAATTAACAAAGAAATAAATGTCACTTTGAATCATGACCTTAGTTTTCTCATCTTTAAATGAGCATGTTTAGGTGTGCTGGTTTCCAAGAACATCTTTGGCACTCTTTTGTCTCTAGCTATCGATTTCTGGTTAGCAGACTGGCTGTGAGGTTGGGATCTGCGCTGGGGAGAAGGCAGACATGGTGAACACCAGCTGCCCTGGGTGTGAATAAGAAACAACAAAAAATGAATTGAGAATATTTATGAAAAGAATAAAAAAGCTACATATTCCTTGATATCAGAAATAATACAGGGCTCCATGCCATGTTACCAACTTTGCATCTCAATGTGTTTGTCATCCCAACAGCATTCATTCCGGCTTTGCCTGACGTCCTTTTTGGTGCAGAAATGTAATTTAGTGGGTAGCTTTTCCCACAACTCTGGGCCATTAACACATCCATTTCCTTCTCTGCTTTTAAAGTTTATGTTCCTTTGTGCACAATAGGCAGCACATCACCACTTTCCTACAAAGTCACAGGCAACAGAGAAACTCCTAAAAGCTCCTGCAGGTCTTGGGAGAGACTGGTGCATTTCCAACAAGACCCATGTGCTACCAGATTGTTCTTAGAAACCCCTCAGAAGATTCAGCAACAAGCAACGAGACCTGTAGAATAAGATAATAATCATAAGGGTAATAAACACCTATTTGATAGCGATTACCTTGTGCCAGACACTGGTAAAATGGCTTGCTATAGATCCTTTCATTTAATTCTCCTGATAACTTTGTGAGGGAAATGCTATTGCTACCTCTATTTTTCAGGTAGGGGAACTGAGGCATAGTGACATATTCTACAGGTGACTTCCTTAGGAATGGGCACAGCATAGTTTGGAACCCAGGCAGCATGACTGTAGAGCAAATATTCTTACCACCATATTCTTTTTTCCTATAGTTACATATGCTCCCCTTCCATGAAACCTTCTTGGCCACCCCACAAACAATGCCAAATACTAGATGGCAATAGAACAAGGAGCAGGGGCTTTACAGTCAGTTAGAACTTATCTTCACCCCGGCCGTGCCAAATCACTTGTATGATTGTGGGCAGACTGAATAACCTCTTTAAATCTTACCTTCTTCATTTGTAAAATAGAAATGATAAATATTTCATGGTACCTTGGCAAACAATTAAGACATAAGAGTCAGTAAATGTCCTGCATGCTCTGAAATGAGAAGTCCCAAGGCAGAACAGAGGGGTGCTCTGTTCCCTTCACTCCTCATTCTTTCATTCATTCATTCACTCACTCACTCACACAACAATTCTTTAATGAGCACCAGCCATGTGCCGTGCATGGCTTGGGGTGCTGGGAAAGGTTCCTGTCCTCACGGAGCTTATGGTCTAGTGATGAGTGACAGAGCTTAACAGGCAAATATACAAATGGCACAAACAATTTCAGACAGAGATCAGCACAATGAAGAAAATAAACGGGAGACATGAGTGAGATAGTAATGGTATGTTGGGGAGGAGGGTGTGAGGGAGAGAGCTTCTTAATGCTGGCCTGGGAGATATTTGAGCAGAGACTAACATGAGCAAATAAGCAGCATTAGCCAGCCAAGTGGAGATCCAGGGGCCTGGGGTGGGGTGGAGAGGGGAGAAAGAATCTAAACAAAGAAAATGACAAATGCAAAATGTAAACAGGCAAAAAACTTAGAGAGTTCTAGAAAAACAAATAAGGCCAGTATGGCTGGAGCATAGTGCACAGCCAGGAGAATAGAAGGAGATGTGCTTTGAAAGGCTGGTGCGACTAGATCTTTTTGGGTCTTGTGGCCCATATAAACGAGGAGTTTGGATTTCATCTAAGTGCAACAGGAAGCTCCTAGGGCATTTTAAGTAGGGAAATGGCATGATGTGATTTATGTTTTCAGAAGCTCATTCTGGATAAGAAGTGAAGAATGGATAAAAGAAGTGGAATACATTTAGAAGTGGAACCTGGAGATTGTGATAAATGTTAGATCTCGAAACCTCACTCAGTAGATGGAAAAGAAGGACGTCTCTTCTTTATCTCTGTAGATGTGTTTCCCAAGACACCCAAGACAGAGGATATTGAAGCAAACAGTGAGTCATCACTCTCCACCCACCTTCCAGACTCCCTCTTCCATGAATACCCAGCTCTTCTCAACCTGGGGCTCCCTTAGGAAATACAGATGCAACAACTGCCACAGAACCAACATCTTCCTTTTCCCTTTGTCTTACAGTAAAAATGTATTTGTAGAAGCAAATCAAATAATAAAAGGTTAGCACATAAACACACTGAAGAGAGAACACTGACAAATATACCCGAGTGTGGGTAAGCAGTTCTTAGTGTCTCCGCACAAGCAGACCCCATGTTGCAGGTGGCATCAGGCAGACATGGGTCCTACTCAGAACTCCTGCTGAAGCCGGACAGCCATGAGTCAGCAATGCTCTTGTTAATATCTCTCGTCCATTTTTCTCCCACCTCTGCATTTCCTGGTCTTTTAAACAGTCATCTGGGGAGAACCCACACATTTTATAAATATTTTGTCTTCCCCTTCCTCCCTGTTAAAATAAAGGCCTGTCACATTTGATACTCATCTGAATTACTGATGTTGGGCATGAGATAGTGGGACCAGGCCATCCCTCTGGAGACTGGAATCTGGTTTATTTGGATCGTCAGGAGCTCATAAGTGCTGTGAGTTAGGCTTTTGGCTCTTAAAGAAGAGAGTCCGTAATATCCCAGAACAATGCCTCAGTAGCAGATTTATTTCTCCTTTTTTCCTCCTGATCGTGTTCCTTTCTACCCAGCATCCATGTGGGTGGTTATGGAGAGAGAAGAACATGCTAGGAAGAGAGTCTCTCATTTTTATATTCTTCTCACGCACACATCTACCAGGGATCTAGGTGGAGACATTTGAGCCCCAGGGGTTCTAGGTCCAGCCACTCATTGGAATCAATAATCCTAAGGGTTTGTAGATGGGGGAACTGAGGCACAATGATATTCTTTACCTCTCTTCTATACCCTGAAGGCACTGAGTTCCATAATTGCACCATACTTTGCCTGGCATGGCTCATGAAACACGATAGGGGCCTGCCTAACTCACTCATTCATTCATTCACTCACTCACTTACACCACAATTCTTTAATGAGCACCAACCATGTGCCATGCAATCAGAACAGAGTTGACCCAGGATCCCCTTGAGGTTTGGTGTGTGCTGAGATGGTGACTCCTGTCTCAGGCATTGACAAGAAACCCAGTCCAGGGGTTTGTGTTGCTGACAGTAGGCAAGCTGTCAGCAGGGGTGTCTGATGTAGGCTGTGAGACTTCAGGGTCAAGGGAGGAAAAGCATCTCAGACTCTCTGTTGGTTGGAGAGGGCAGAGATGAAAGTAGAACTCATGGAGTGAGGCGCAACCTACACACTACAGGGAATGAGGCACATTTAAGCACAGGCCTGGATGGACACCTGAGGTGTCCATTCAGAATCCAGTTACACCTGCCCTGGAGCAGATGAAGACGGGTCACACGGTCAGAGCTGGACCCATGGCTGAATCCACCCAGCCACTTTCTTCCTCAGGTCAGGACACAGCCTGCAGTAGGGGAGCTCACTGCCCTTGCTTGGGGGCAGGCAAAGAGATTCAAAAGCCAACGGGGCGGGGGGGCTGGTAACACTGACATCCCAGGCTGAGTGCTGCTCATCAGCCCCTGAGTGAGAAGAGCTGCAGGTCTGCAGGCTCTTGTCACTCCCTGCTGGTGTTAATTTACTTGCTTCTCAGACATCTCCGCAGAAAGGTCAAGGGCTAGATGAGTAATCATGGCTGAGCTAACGCCTCGGCCTTGGCCATCGATTCTCAACCTCAATTTCTACAAATGTCTCACTATCTTATCCAAATATGCTTCATATCTTGGAGCAAAGGGTGTTCCTGGTGAAGTTTGCAAATGATTGATTTAAGTGGTTGTGGCTTTCAGAAACTGGCATAAAGAAGAATGTGAGCAAAGACCGGTCTGCACAGGAAGCAGCCACTGGATATGGCTCTGGGGAGGAATGTGGATACCAGGAAAAGGGCTCTCTCCCTCTCCTACAGAAGCCCAGAGCCTCACACCTCAGTCCGTGGATCAGAGGTTCGCAGGTTTCAGGAGGCATCAGAGTCACCTGGAGAATGTGCCAACATGCAGGTGCCAGGACCCTGCCCCTGGAGAGTCACATTGTACAGATGTGGTGGAAGACCCAGAAATGTCCATGTGGCCATGCACCTCCTGAGCCTGATGGAGGTGTGTTCTCAGAGCCTTGCTGCTCAGAGTGTGGCTGGTGGACTGCAGGCACAGCATAGAAATGAAGGACTTCAGGCTACAGGATCAGAGTCTGCCTCTAACAGAATCCCCAGTGATTCTTAAGCACTGTGAAGTTTGAGAAATGCTGGTTTAAACCACATTGTGAGGCCCCTTGGCTCTTCTCTGGGCCCAGATTTTTCTCTGCCTGTGTTTGTGACTCTACTTCATTCATATTTAACTCCCTGAGGGACCCCTTTCACCCCAAGATAAATACAACTGACCTTCTGGGCCACATAATCTCACAGGGAGACATGTACACACACACGTGAACCTACCACGGCTGATGTGGTGGGGCCAGCCCAGCAGATCTGGGACCTTAACAGAGCCAATCTGAGGGCAAGAGAATCAGAACAGAAAAAGTATGGGGGCTAAAGCCTTGCCGCCTGCTCACAGATTTCAGCAAAGAAAACAACAATAATTAATTCAGCCAACACTTACGGAGCACCTGCAATGTGCCAGGCTCCATGGGAATGACAGCTGCCATTCACATCATACCTTTTGGTTGATAAAATATGTTCAATCCATTCTGTCAGTGAACTGTACATACAATAGAGAAATGAGCCTGTGAGATAGAAAGCATGATCCCCATTTTATAGATGATGAAACTGAGGCTCCAAGAAACCCAGTAACTTGCCCAAGATTTTAAAATAGCTCTTGAGCTGGGATCCCCAGTTTTTTGGCTCTCTCCCCTCACACTCAATGTGATTAATTTATTTGCCATACACGGTCGTTTGAACTTTACCCTCACCATTTTTTGTGCCTTTTCTACCATGATGAGTGTCCAGTGGCCACTGAATTTCCATTAGATGGAGCCGCTCATCCTGAGCTACAAGTGTCACTGAGTACGCCCATGCTCACAGCAGCATTATTCATTACAGCTAAATTACAGCTAAAATGAGGAAGGAGCCCAAGTGCCCATGGATGAATGAATGAATGAATGGTCAGAATGTGGCACATACATAGAATAAAATATTATTCAGCCTTAAAAAGGAAGGAAATTCTGACATACGCTACAACATACATTAGCCTGAAGCTAATTGAAATAAGCCAAGTGCAAAAAGAGAAATGCTATATAATTCTATGTCTATGAGACACTTAGAGTAGGCAAAATCATAGAGACAGAAAGTAGAATGGTGCCTATCGGGGGATGGAAGACGAGGGAAATGAACAGTTAGTATTTAACGGACAGAGAGTCTCAGTTCTGCAAGATGAAAAGAGTTTTGGTGATGAAGGTTGCACATTATAAATGTATTTAATTCTACTCAACTTTACATTTAAAAATGATTAAGATGGTACATTTTATGTTACGTGTGTTTTACCACAAATCAAAAAATTGAAAGGGGGAAAGATATTGTAAGCAGCTTCCTATGTAAGGCCAGATCTTGGAACTGGAAGTTACGACTGAGCCACCAATCATGAATGGGATGACCATTGGGACGAGACAGAAATGTATTAATATGTCAGCCAAGCCCAAGATTCAGAGGCTGAGCAGAGATACACAAGACATCGCCTTGAAAGGCTGACTTCTTGTCACTCATCCGCGAAAATCCTTACACTTGGAGCAACAGTAAAATGCTTCCTGAACCCAAGAAAATAAAACAATAAAATTATGAACAAACAAGCCCTGAACATACCTCAACCAAAAGAGCCAGGATATGAGGGTGATGAGCATGAGGGTGCAGGGGGTGGGTGGATTGCATGGGGCTGGAGTGCACAGCAGGGGCGCCTGAATGAGCGGGCAGAGGGATCTGCGGGTGCTTGTTTTGCTTCTGGGTCTTCTTCATCATGGGCCCGGGGGATCTGAGAGGGCCTCACAGTGCCCGCACCTTTATCCTTATCCTTAACCTTGCTGATCCTCCCTGCAACGACAGCTAATTACAGCATCGTCATGTGGACCAGAAGCAATGACAGTGGCCCTGTGTCACAGCTTGCAGAGCACCTTCATGTGCCACCCAATCACCTATGCCCTGGTGGAATTGCTATCTCCACCCATTTAACAGACGATGAAAATGAGACTTGGAGCAGTAGAGCTGCCTGTCCATGGAATGACCAGAGGGCAGACTCGGCATCCAGACTCCAGGCTCCAAGACCCTAACTATGTGTCTGGACCTTATGGTCTCATCTGTCCCTGGAATAAGTCCTCGATGGCCACAGCTGAGGTGCCTCATGCATCATGGGCAGCCACAGCCTCTGCCCCTTGTCTGATGAACACACATCATGATGTCACCCTAATAAAGGGACTGTTATTAGAGAGGATTAATTCATTAATGAATATGAGGCCTCTGGAAAGCCAGAACATGATGTAAATACCCATGCTGTCAAAGCTGCCTCTCTGCCGCAGAATGAAAAGGACCAAAATCCCCCCACTGTCCTTGGATAATAGTTTTGATTTGGGGCAGCACAGGAGGAAGGAGACTCTGTCGGGGGATAAACAATGCTGGGCTGTTCCAATATCGCAGGCCGGGGAAGGGAGGGGATAGCTGAGGCTTCAGTCTTTCCAGAGGACCTCTGTGTCTTCGCTCCTGAATTTCCCACACTGCCCCAGCCCCAGCCAGACACACACATGCATGTTCTCTCTTTTTCTCCCTCTCACTCACTCATTCACTTACTTAATCCAGCTCTTGCCCGAGAAAGAAGGAATACCTCATTTTGACCTCTTTGAAGGGAGCAAAGATAACACCCATCTTTCAGCAGGTGTGGGTTTGAAGCTGATTCCACACCTGGTGGGTGAATTTGCAGTGACCAGTTTGCACTTTGTAGACCACATCCATGGTGACCAAGAGACCAGGTGGCAAATATCAGGTGTGCATCTGAGTATATTTTAGCTTTCTACTGCTGCATAGATGTCTTAGCCTGCTCAGACAGCTACAGCCAAACACCATAGATTGGATGCCTTAAACAACAGGCATTTATTTCCTCACAGTTCTGGAGGCTGGAAGTCTGAGACCAAGGTGTCAGCATGGTCCGTTTCTGGCAAGGCCTCTCTTCTTGGCTTGCAGACAGCAAGGCAGCTTCTCACTGAGTGCTGACACGACCTTTTTCTTTTTTTTTCTTGTGTGCATGTGAAGAGAGAGAGTTCCAGTGTCTCTTCCTTTTCTTATAAGAGCACCAATCCAATTATAGGGGCCCATCCTCAGGAAAATATTCCATTAGAATCTAACTATCTCCCAAAGGCCCCACCTCCAAATACCATCACATTGGATGTGAGAGCTTCAACATGTCTATTTTTGGGTTGACACAAATTCGTAACAATAGCAAGCATTCCATGAAATAGTGGTATAAGACAATATATACTCTATGATGCTCACAGGCTCTGTGTGTCAGGATTTGCATACAGGATCCAGCAGAGATGGTATGCTCTTCTCCATATAGTCTGGGATATCAACTGGGAAGGCTGGAACAGCCAGGGGAGATTCGGATCACTGAGGTCTGGAGCTGCTGGAGCTGGAGGAATTGATTTCCAACAAGACTTCTTCACTCACATGCCTCGTGCGTGGGCTGGATGGCTGAAGTCAGCTCAGCTGGCGCTGTCACCTGGAGCATGGACACAGGGTCTCGCCCAGGCTTCTCACTGCATTCAGTGTAAGTTCTAAAGTAGAGGATCTTCGAGAGAACAAGTGTCCCAAGAGGCCAGTCTCAAATGCCATGTAGCTCGCTTTTCTCAAGGCGAAGGTACAGTTTTAGCTAGCCCAGATTCAAGGGAAGGGAGCGGAGACTTTATTGATGGGAAGAGTATCAAAGATTTGGGGGCCATGTTTTAAAACCACCATAGGGAAGGATGTCAGGATTTGGTATAGGATTAAGTTTGAATACTGTGGTCCCAGACACCCTGTCCCCATGAGGAAGATAAGACAGAACACTCCAATAATTTTTTTTTTTTTTTTTTTGAGAGAGAGAGTTGCCCTTTGTCACGCAGGCTGGAGTGAAGTGATGTGATTCCCACCCACTGCAACCTCCGCCTCCTGGGTTCATGCAAGTGCATGCTACCATGCCCAGCTAATTTTTGTATTTTCAGTAGAGACAGGATTTCACTGTGTTAGCCAGACTGGTCTTGAATTCCTGGCCTCAAACAATCAGCCCGCCTTGGCCTCCCAAAGTGCTGGGATTACAGAAGTGAGCCACTGTGCCCAGCCTCCAACACTTTGAATTAAACCATTTTCATCCTTGAGACATAAGAATAAGGGGTACTCTTAAGTTTTAGGATCCTTGAAGAACCTAGGCCCTTGCCTTTATCGATGACAAAACTGAAGCCAGGGGAGGTCACTTGTTAATGGCCAATGTCATATGTCTGCTAAGTGTCACAGCTGGTGTTCAAAAACGAGGCTGCTGACTCCAAATCCAACACTCACTCTTTGCTCTCGGGTCTGGCTGCCTGGTTCTTTCTACCAAGATAAGGAATCCATCTTTAGAGCTGAGTAACCAGCTGCAAAGCAGAACCTTCCAGCTCCTCTTCCTCTAGGAGAAGGGCAAGGAGCAGGAGGAGGGCAGGGGATGCTCGCTGTCTAGGGAGGCTGTAGGCTGGCAGACAAATAAGAACAGATCAGCCGATCCCCATTCCCACAAGGGCGGGTCTACGATGGGCAATTGGATAAACACATTCAGAGCAGGATGAGTGTGCAGCCGAGTGTGAGCACATTTTAAAATATACATTTCACCTCCATATGCAGATCCCAGTGACATGTGACAAATATGCTGTGCCCTCCAGGAGCTGTTCTCCAAGGAGGCACTTATTTCATTTGACTCCAAGCATCCAACCTCAACAGATGACAGAATTCAGATGGGCGGTGGGAAGCAGGCTTCAATTACCATAGGAAGATTCAAGTTAGACAGTGGGAAGAACTTTCCTTCTCCGGAACACCAGCTTTTTTCAGCAGATCTTTTGCAATGTGATACACAGACTCAACAAAGACGCTTTCACATAAATAAAAGTATTGTCTGAAGAAATGGCGGGGGGCGGGGGGCGGAACCCAGCCAATAGAAACTAGGCTTTTTGCTCAGACTCCCAGATTTTCTGGAATAGACTCATTCCACAAAGGGTGCCACCCTGGTGAGCATTTTTGGCATAAATGAAGGTGTCTCTTTTTGGAGGGAAGACCATATTTTAAGGACAGAAATATGTAGATTTGGGGGTTTGTTTGTTTCATTTTTTTTGAGATGGGGCCTTCCCATGTTGCCCAGACTGGTCTTGAACTCCAGCCCTCAAGCACTTCTCCCATCTCGGCCTCCCAAAGTGCTGGGATTACAGGCGTGAGCCACTGTGCCTGGCCTGAAACATGTGGATTTGAACTTGAAAAGCTGAGAACTGAAGCCCTGTAACCTTTTCCAAACTAATCTGTGAGATCAGAAGGGGTTTAGAATTATATACATAAGTTACCTGCTTCTGTGTCGGGCACTTTTCTTCTTCCTTTTCATTTTTATTTTTGTTGCAGGGGATAACACCCTTATGGAGATAAAACTCACAAACATATAATTCACCCATTTAAAGTGTATAATTCCATGAATTATAGTATATTCACAAAGTTATGCAGCCATCACCATAAGTCAATTTTAGAAAATGTTCATTACCCCAAAAAGAAATTCCATACCCTTCTCTTTCCCGCAAACTCCTCGCCTAGGCAACCACTAATCTTCTTTCTGTGTCTCTAATTTACCTATTCTGGACATTGTAACACACAACGTAGTCTTTTGTGTCCGGCTTCTTTCACTTATGCCATTTCAAGGTTTGTCTATGTTGTAGCGTGTATGCCTTCGTTCCTTTTTACTATGGAAGAAGTGTTCATTGTATGGCTATGCTATATTTTATTTATCTATTCATCTGCTGATGGGCATGCCGGTGGTTTCTATTTTGGGGTGATCATGAATACTGCTGCTATGAGCATTCATGTACAAGGTTTCCTGTGGATGTATGTTTTCATTTATCTTGGATATGGACCTAGTAGTGGAATTGCTGAGTATGGAACTCTATATTTAACTTTTTGAGGAACTCCCAAACAGCTTTTCAAAGAAGCTGCACCATTTTACAGTCACAACGACAGTGTATGAGGATCCAATTTTTTCACATTCTCTTCAATACCTGTTATTATCTGTCGTTTTCATGATGGCCATCCTTGTGGGTGTGCATGTAGTTTGACTGTGTTATTTCATTTAATCTTTGAATGCTGCTACAAGGGCAGGCACCACCATCCCACCATCCAAATCACAAAACTGAGGCTCCAAGAGGTTGAGATTATCAAGCTTGCAAAGCTATAAGCTGATAAAGAGGCAGAATTATGTGTTGTCAGGTGTGCCTGACACCCCTCCCATTTCCCTGTATCCCAGCCCACACTCTCAGGCCAGTCACACCACCTGCATAGCCCTTCCTGCATGTTTATCTTTGTGTTCCATGACAGTGACTGAATGATCTATCCAAACTCACCTTCTTCCCCCTGAGCCTTGAGATGGAACCATCCTTTCCTGGCTGTGGGCATTCCTTCTGTGGAGCGTGAGAGCCAGTCCAGACTGCCAGGAAATAAACCAGCATGCCTCTCTGCCCCAATTCCTCCATCAGTGTCCAGATCCAGTCCCATTAGGATCCACGTGGCTCAGTAGCTATTTCACCCACCTATTGGAGCACATGAGGCTCTCGCCTGGTCTATCAGTGGCTTCAGGGAACCCCCAAATCAGACTTCCAGGAAATCTCCCATTGGTTCAAAAAACCGGAACAAGCAGGACCATAAACAACCTAGCACCTCCTAAGACCCACGCTGACATGTGTCCTTGGTTGCGAGCTGTACCATCTAGCTTCCTTGAGGCCAGCACCTGCTGGACCCACCCATCTCCTGACTCTTCCCCTTCCCCACCACACAGGAAGACAATTGATGCAGGGAGCATCAGTGTCAGGTGTGCTGTATTTATGTGACGCACACCGTTCCCTACTCTCCCACATTGTTCTTTGATGTATGACAAAACTCCCAATTTGTCAAATGCTTAACAGCAGTCAGGAAAATCTATTCTCCACACATCCACAGAGCTTTTCATTTTGCATAACTGTCAGCGAGAAGAGTTTATGAATTTTCTGTCATGACGATTCTTAAAGAACGAGGGAGAGGGGAGAAACACCACCCCACCACAAACCCTTCTCCTGTGAATCACAGCCTCAAGTTATCAGATAGACGCCCATGCCGCATCTGAGGGCCCCTATTCTAATACACGTCATCACTCTTTGCATTTAAGCCCGTTTTCCATGTTGCCATCTCTGAATGCATTTCTGTTTTTATCAAATCCCTCCCATGGTGTACAAGTAAATATTAGACAGTGCCCTCCTCCTAAAAGACCTTGCATTCAAGCTCAAAAACGTCGACTAGAGGGACTGAGTAGTGGACAGCTCTCTGCTCCACAGATGCCAGCCAGCTTCCCTGGCTGACATGCAACAGATTCTAATGCAAACTCAGAAGCCTCAAGCTTTTAAAACATTGTATATTGAAAATATACACTGAATCATCTTTCACAGGAAAAAACACTAAAATCAACCAAAATTTCCAAAGAGAGATCAGTGAAATACATTACGATAACCCCCACAATGGACCATGGACCACCACGGAAATAGTGTTTCTGTGGTGTGGGAATGTGTTTAGGATATGTTAACTAAAGCAAGTTTCAAAACTGTATGTACAGTATGATTCCAATTTAGTAAATGTATGCATGTATATGTATGCGCAGGGGGAAAAAAGACCAGATGGATAGACACCCTAAATGTTAACACTCGCGGGATTATCTGCTTTTTAAAAAGATTTTTATTTTCGTATATTTTCAACATTTTCTTCAATGAAGGAAAAAGTTTTTTTTTTTTAAGTTGTTTTTGCTCAGCAGCCTATTCATGGACCAAAAACTTTAAACTCAGCAGAACGCAGCCAGTTGTACAGTAAACAGAATTTACAGCCCAACGGCTTTCTGGCAGTGAGCACTTTTTCATTCACGTTGGGTGACATCACACTGAACAGCAGCTGTCCATATGATTTTAACCACGGTAACTTTTGAAACCACAACTTGCAGTCCACCTTATTTTTTTCCATTAAAAACCTGTCTTTTGAAGCTAAAGAGCAAATTCTCTGAGTACTGGAACCTAGGAAATGCTGAATCACTGGGTGAATAACCCATTAAATCCATACTAGTTATGCAGCTCTTTCAAGACACACACGGCTCAGATAACTTGAAACTCCCCTCTGAGAATATATAGGCTCTCTGGTTATCATATGTAAATGTAAGTCAATGCCTAACAAGAAATGATTATTTGCAAATACCTTGGCTATGATCAAAGTTGCAGTTGTAATTTGAGGAGTAGCAGAGCGATCACTTTAGCAAGGACATGGAGGCTAAGATTAACCTTTACAGGGAAATCCTGAATAGGGTTGAGACTTCCCAAGAAATAGATTCTATGAGCTACTTACAACTGTCTAAGCTGAAAGAAAATTTCAACACTAATTCCCTTAGTTTTTCCTTTTCCTTTCTATTCAGTCTCTCCCATTTTATCTCCTTTCCTACCCACCTTGAATCTTCCTTGAGCTATCTCTTTTTTTTCCCATTTATTTATTTTATTGTATTTTAGGTTTTGGGGTACATGTGAAGAACATGCAAGATTGTTGCATAGGTACACACGTGGCAGTGTGATTTGCTGCCTTCCACCCCGTCACCTACATCTGGCATCTCTCCCCTTGCTATCTCTCCCCAGCTCCCCATCCCCCTTAATAATACTTTTAGAATGTGCTTTCAAAATGTTTGCTTTAAGTCCTTCACAGCCACTTGAAGGGGTTAAAAAAAAGGAAAAGGAAAAAAAATGTATCCCTTGTGGATGAGTTTGCTAGAGCTGCCATAACAAAGTACCATAGACTGAGGTGGCTTAACAATAGAAATTTATCATTGCACAGTCTGGAAACTGAAAGTCCAAGGTTAAGGCGTCAGCAGGGTGGATTCCTTTAAGGGCTATGAAACAATCTATTCCATCCCTCTCTAGCTTCTGGTGGCTTGCTGGCATTCTTCAGTGTTTCCTGGCTTATAGAAGCATCACCCTGATCTCTGCCTTCAATTTCACATAGCGTTCTCTGTAAGTGCATGACTGTCTAAACTTCCCCTTTTTATAAAGACACCTGTCATAAGTCACAATGGATTTGAACCCCCCAACACATACCCAATGACCTTATCTTAATTTAACTTCATCCACAATGACCTTATTTCCAAATAAGGTCATATTCTGAGATCAGAGGGTTAGGACTTCAACATATAATTCAGCCCCATAGTACCTGTATCAATCCAACCAATGACTTTGTTTGAATCTATGCCCCAAACAGGCTCCTGAACACTGCTAGAGAAAACTGTACAACCTTTGAGTGACAGCATGGGTTCCAATGTCAGCTGAGCTAACACTCACTCACTGCCACCCGTGAGTGTCACCACCGCCTTCTATTCCCCACTGCAGCTTTTTTCAACTTTCACCATGTTCCTAAATCCTCCTCCATCCACCCAACTTTAGATGATCTTACCTCCTACTTCATAGAAGCAAAGAGAGGCCATTCCAAAGGAAAGTTCTGACCACCTCACAATGAATGCTTTCCCTTTACCTGCTTTATTAGTCCATCTTCACACTGCTGATAAGGACATACCTGAGACTGGGCAATTTACAAAAGAAAACAGACAGGTCCACATGGCTGGGGAGGCCTCACAATCATGGCAGAAGGCAAGGGGGAGTAAGTCACATCTTACGTGGATGGCCACAGGCAAAGAGAGAGCTTGTGCAGAGAAACTTCCATTTTTAAAGCCATCAGATCTCATAAGACCCATTCACTATCATGAGAACAGCATGGAAAAGAGCCACCCACATGATTCAATCATCTCCCACTGAGACCCTCCTATAACACATGGGAATTATGGGAGCTACAAGATGAGATTTGGGTAGGTACAAAAAGCCAAACCATATCACCTCCCTCCTTTCTTTCCCCCTCTGCCCTGTTCTAAAGCAAGGTGCATCCTTCCCCCAGGCTCTAGACCCCCTGCCCTCCAGCTCCTCATGCCTTCCCCACACCAATTACCCTCTTGCTTCTTTCTTCAACCTCCCCATCTCCACTGGCTCCTTTCCATTAGCATTTAAACGTGTCCAAATCTTTTCCGTCATAAAGAGCAAAAGCTCTTATCTCTGTGTCTCTTCAACAACCTCCTGTCCCCACAACATAGCGAAATTTATCAAAAGAAAAATAAGTTACCTCTACTTTTCTTGTCCTCAACCCATTGCATCAGACTCCTGCCTTCACCTGTGTATTGTAAGTTCTCCTGCCATGGACTCCTCCATTTCCCTCTTAAGGGGCCTCTCAGCAGGCATAGAATGCCATTGACCTCATCCTCCTTCAAATATGGAATTACTGGGCTTCTGAGCAATCCTACAGCATCCCAGTTCTCCTTCTGGGTTTTCTGTGCTGGCCACTCCCCACATGTTCAATGGTTGCATTTCTTGGTATTGTTTTCAAGCTCTTTCCCTTCTCTTTCCGATCTCATCTATTACTATGAATTGAACTACCACCTAGATCCCGGTGACTCTCAAGTGTCCACTCTCAGTCTACCTTTTCTCCTGAATTCCAGTTGTCCACATTCCTCTCTACTATTACAACTTCCATGGGTGACCTACATCCAATAATAGTTATGAAAGAGAACAGCTAATAGCAGTAGGCACAGCGAGGTGTTGACATGGACTTAGGGAGGGCAAAGACCCTTTGGCAGGGTTAAGGAAAGCAGAGGTGAAATGAGGGGTTAGGGCAGACAGCTGAAGTACTTTATACTTCTCTAAAAAGTACTCTGAAATTCAAATTGCTAACCCTTCTGTACACCTACATCCTAAGGGACAGGGCTCTCCTTAATGTGAACTAAATTTGAATATGCTTCTACCTTAGAAAATACATTGTTCCTCTACCAACGCCCTGGCATATGGAGACTGCCTACTGAAAATCAAGGGTATGGCATCGACTTGTGTAATGCTAGCTTTGGAGTACATGTAGCTTTTTCTATATAGACTTACAATTTTAAGGGAGTCATTTATATTAAATTATGCTTCCCACAATCCACTCAGCTTGGTCTTCAGCTCCATTGTTGGGTGGAATTACAATTGCTAGTACAGTAGCTGGATGTTAAATAGAAGTCAGTGTAGAACAATAGATGTTGAAATAAAAAACAAGATTAGAAACAGAAAAGTTCATGGCTTCAAAATGCATGTGAGTTTTAGGGGAAAAACTGCACAGATCTTACAGAACATGGAGTCTAGCACTGAAACAGACAGGAGACAGGGAAATGCTAGGTTGAAGAGGGCAGTTCCCTGGCAAAGGCCTCACCCTCAAGCCTTGAAACCCACAGCTCTAAATGAGAACAGGCATTCCTGTTTTTGCACCCAAAAAGTTGCCTTTTGGTCTGGCATGTTTCTCTGTCCTGTATCCATTTAAATCCTGAACCCCATCTCCAGAAAGAGATGACCAGATATATGGCAAAATGGGACAGCAGAGAAGAAGAGAAGGAGCATCTGAACACCAAGAGGAACTTAGCTGGGGACTATCAGAGAGGAGACTGGCTGCTGGATGGCCACATTCCAGGGGAAGATCATCTTCCCACTCCATCCCCCCTCCAGCTCCCCATTCATCCCACTGAGAGCCACCTCCACCGCTCAATAAGACCCCCACATTCACCCTTCAAGTCTGTGTGCAACTTGATTCTTCCTGCACTCTGAACAAGAACCCGAGTGCCAAGAGGGCACTGAGCTGGTTAATATATAAGCTGTCTGCTGATCTCAAAGCTGAAAGAGCACACTGTAACATGCCCACTGGGCTCTGGGAGTCGCAGACAACCACCTCTATACACTACCAGACTGGTAGGTTAAGTTAAATATGACAGCATTCACCCCAGCACCTAGGACAGTACCAAAGTGCTTGCCCTGCCTCCTGAACCTGCCCATCTGTGTGCTCCCCCTCCCATAAGGGGTTTCAGCTTGTAGCAGCTCAACGGAGAGGCACACCCCTATCACATGTCCTGTGAGGGGAGCAGGGAACTCTCCTGTTTCAGCATCTTCATTTTTAAAACAAGGATACTGAGGTTCAGAGATAATAAAGTTCCTGAAGGTTAAACTCCATGGAATTGGATGAAATGGTGATAGAATTTACCACATGTGAGAGGTCTGAGAGACATGGCCTCGTTCTGCTAGGGTCTTTGAGTTACTAGAATTTTTGCAAAGCATGTCAACATCCCACCCAGGAGACACTCTGGCATACTCACCTCATCCCTGTGCTTCTTCCAGGACCCCTTGTTTTAGCCAACTGCATATCCACACTTCAGGAGGCTCCTGACTTTTCTGAGTCCTGGACTTGCTTCCCACAACCAGCCTTGCCTCTTCTCTCAGGCTAACCTTAGCCCCATTTGCTCTGCTAGAATGTTCCATTCTGTTTTCTTCCTCCTTTGCTTCGACTGCAACCAGCCTCACCAAACAGTATTCTGCTCATCTGTCTATGAGCTCTGCAATATACCTGAGCTCATACGCTGCCCCACTACCCCCAGCCCCTGAAGGAGAAATGATAGTTGTTTGAAACCCTTATCATGGAAAACAAAGAATGAAGGAAAACAAAACTAATAAAACAAAAGCGGCCAGGCACGGTGGTAGGCACCTGTAATCCCAGCTACTCGAGAGGCTGTGGCAGGAGAATCACTTCAACCTGGGAGGCAGAGGTTGCAGTGAGCTGAGATGGCACCATTGCACGCCAGTTTGGGTGACAGAGCAAGACTCTAAAGAAAAAAAAAATTACAAAAAGAAAAACAAAAAACCCTGCTGAACTCAAGATTTTATGATTCAGCTAGCATGAAGCCATGACTTGTGCCAGGTATGGTCCTAGGTGCTGGGGTGAACGCTGTCATATTTAACTTAACCTACCAGCCTTTAACAGAATCCTGCTCTGTGAAATTTGCACAGGAGCCAAAGAGAAACAAGGCATTATTTATAATAATTGGCTTGCCATTATCCATTTGCTTGGCGCTGCCTGCAACAACATGATGGACCTTTATGCTATTCACAGCCTATAAAAAAGTAGCTCTGTTGTGATTCAACATATAGTAATCTCCATTTTAAGAGGACAATAGAAACACTCAGCTATTTTTCATCCCAGAGCCTTAAATGGCAGAGAATTCCTTCATCAGGAACATAAGATTAGAACGGCATGAGTTATTAATATTGCAAGTAGCCCAATGCATTTATTGAGGTGCACAAACTATTGAAAAAAAACTAATGATTTTTTAAAGTAAAAGGCTAGACTCAAGCAGCGCTTTGAGAGAAGTGTGTCAAAGGCACAAACTATTCAGAACTGCTTAGGCTGAAACGAGAAGGGCGACAGAGTCTTGGTCCCCGTAACCCAACTCGGTTCTGAAGGATCTGAAAAGGATAACTAAAGGAGAATGCTACATATTTCCAGAAATCCAGATTTGAGGGGCCAGGAGTGGTGGGAAATATGGGAGCAGCCGCAAATCAGAGTTAATTAACAACCATTAGTGATACATGCATAACACATTTTGTATTCAGCTAGCTATGTATTTATTTATTCACAGCCACATTCCACAAAGGGCTTGGGGCAGCCTGCAAAAAGAATGACACAACAATGGCAAAATGCAAATGAGTGTAAAAAGTCAGGACTAGCAAAGAGGGTGAGAAACACCTTGGCCAGAAGGGCACACACCTGTCAGCCATAAGGTACTCCAGAGGTACCTCAGTCAGGTTCTAAATTTGACTTGGGGTATCCTGGCAGCCAAAGTGAAAAGGAGACAGGGTCAGGTCCAAGCACTTGCTTTCACAAGACACTGTTAAGTGTCTTTCTTTCAAAGCAGGTAGAAAGCTGAACATTGACACAGCGGCCCCACAAACAACTATAGAACAGAGGCCTGTTCAATTGCAGTAAAATGGAAGGGACACGGGAGAATGGCAAAGGACTTGGGTTCTGGAGCTGCAAGTCCTCCCTGTGAGATCTGGCTTAAGCCCTAACAGCTCCTGGGTCCTGGAGTTGTTTACTTTCTCTGGGGCACTTTCTTATTATGCATAAGCCGGAGATTTAAAAAGACTCAATTTGCTAAGTCGTGTGTCAGAAAGAAAAAGAATGAGAGAGAATGAATAAAGGCATGAATAGGTATGTAAATACCAAATGAGGTGAAAAATATAAAGCACCTACCATATGAAACATGCCAGATCCCTTCCTAGATTTTTTTTTTTAACTTTCATTCTTTCTGAATGACAACAGATTGTCAATCAATGAGCCTGATGACAACAGATTGTTCCTCCATCTGAGTGGCTGTTTGTCAGCCTCTCTCTTCCTTCTCCCACTCTCTGCCCCTCCCACTTTCCTCAACCTCAACTCCAGATGCAGCTGGGGCCATGACACATTCAACCTCAGAACACCAGGGCACAGAGAAGTACAGAGACCCAAGGGATGGATGGGTGGGTGAGTCTATCATTTTCCGAGGAACATTATTAGAAGCAGCAGGTGGTGAAGTTCACAGGAGCAACCAACACAATGAGGGAGAAAAAGAGTTAACTTGGAGATCAGGTAATCAGTGATCGACAAGCTGATAATGGTTGAACACTCACAAGGAAGGACCATATACTGAAATGAGTCCATTTATTTTACATATTCCTACCTTGAGTGCCTGTTCACAAATATGCTCTATCTAATCCATTCTGATTTGGACGAAAAGTTCCATCTTGTAATTTTCATCAGAATCAGAATGGATGCCAGCAATCCATCCAAAATCAGAATGGAGCCAGCAATACTGGCTGTCTGGATGCTAAACACTTCCCGATATCAGCTAACAGCATGAGACTAACTATTGAGCGTTTGTATTTTCAGTGACCATATTTTTCTAAGCCAAACATTTTAAAAATTCACATAAAGGTCAAATGACTCATATATATTTTGAGGCTCATCTAGTTTAAGAAAAAAAAAACTATGGAAAATTGAAGTGCTCTTACAAATTCTGAGTCATATGGTCACTGCATTAAGCTACTTGGGCAGGTGACGTTCCAATTTTTCAGATGATTCTCCTTACCTTCGAGCTCAGGTGAGAAGCCTCTGCTCTGTGTTCCCTTTGAACTTGCATACATCTTCATTCTAACATTCTCCACGCTACAGCTGACTTTCTGACTAGACTAAGCACTCACTGGGCCCAGGATTTCTGTCCTGTTCAGTTGCATGTTTCCAAAATTTGCTCAATAACAACCAAAGAGAATTGTTTTGCAGGCACAGAAAATCAGTTCTTCAGAATAGTACTAAACGCAGCAAGCTCCCCTCCTCTTTTCTACATTGTCCTCTTCACTTTTTAGCTTCTAGACTTCTTATCATGCCTTGATCAGCCCCAGCCAGGCCTCCTTAGTCCAAAGATTCCAAGAAGTCAAAGAGGACCTACATACACAGGGTCTGAACCAGCTCAGAAAAACAGGCCCCCTGGGAGTAGCCACAGAGGGTCAAGGTTAAGAGTTGATTCTCTACAATAGCCCAGGACATGGGAAGTCTTCCTAAGGCCCAATTTGACCACTAAGTATCTGTCACTTCTTGTTTCCCCAATACAGCAGTGAAAATGAAGTAAACCCTCAGATCCCCTGGCCAAAACCTCAACTCTCTGCCTTTAGAATATGAGCTTAATGAGAATTCCATGGATGACAACCATTGTCATTCATTTAAATCACAGTTACATATTACGCGAAGCCTTATCACACTGGGGCAGTCTGATCTCCTTCTGTAAGTGGTCTTCAATTTCTGTGTGTTTTACCTTTTTTTTGTCTGAATAATGAACGTACTGCTGAAAGGAATGCCCAGGTGACTGGGCACGTCTAGGAGATGGTAAAAGAAGGAGTTTCAGATTTTTGACATGATTTTCTTCATGCTTTAACTCTCATAAAACTCTGGCTCTATTTAATCATGTTGCCTAATCATATGCTGATCATGATAAGTAGCACGAATGTGGCAGGCCGACTGCTTTTTCATGTTTCTTTCTTCTTCTTTTTTAAGAGACAGGCTCTCTTTTACCTAGGCTGGCGTTTACTGCAGCCTCACACGCCTGGGCTCAAACAACCCTCTTGCCTCAACCTCCAATGTAGCTGGGACTACAGGTGCATGCCACACACGCAGCTAATTTTTTAAATTTATTAGTACAGATAGGGTCTCACTATGTTACCTATGTTGGTCTTGAATTCTTTGCACCAAGCAATCTTCCTGCCTTGGCCCCCCAAAGCACTGGGGTTACAGGCATAAGCCACCATGCCTGGCCCTAGGTCCTGTTTCTAAACTAATAACTAGCAAGGTAAGGCAAAAAGGGTTCTTTTACCTATATTTGAGCCCACATCTACAGATGCTTCAACGGAACAATTCCATGTCCTATTTTTGGAAGAAAGCTCTAATTTCTAGCCCTAGTTTTCAGTGTTGTGGAGAAGTTTTATTTGTTTCCTGTCTTTTGCATTTTTTTAAAGGCTTCTCTAACATTTTAGTTGCAATCTCAGAGAGTCTGTTTCAGAGACAAAATTTTACAGCCAGATGCTCCAGTGTGAACTGCTTCAATTTGTTTCTAAGGATGATCAATAACGAACAGGGAATACTTGTCATTTGCTCAAATATTGTGAAGGCCTGTCTTTTCTTAGGCACAGACACACTTTCAGAGGCAAGCTTTCATCCATCTGTAATGCCTGATGGGATCACTGGGAGAACAGGTCAGTCATTTGCAGAAACAAGCCTAAAATCCTAAGGCATAGGAACTGTCACAGCTCACACACCACCTGAACATTAGTAAGACACCCAGGGTGGGGAAGAAAGGCAAATGGGAGTGCAATGGAGTCAGGAAATAGGCAACTCTAGGGCTTCCAATTCCAAGGGGGATGTTAATATCTCCCTGGATTCATAGAGGGTGCTTATAAGGAGGCAGAGGGAAGGTACGATGGTTCTGATACAGAAAATACCTCCTGGGTGGCACCGGGGAGATGATGGCAGAGGAGGTGTCAACCACTTTTTTGTGATTCCACAAGTCTCTGCGGCTCACCTGTATAACACTATCGCTCTATTCCATGTGACAAAACATGAGTCACCTGCTCAATTAGTTTCATTCAGTCCATTATCCCTATAGCTAGGGAGAACTCTCTCCCAGAAACTGGCAAATTATTGCTCAGTATATTTAGTCTTAACATGGCTGATCCTTCCTTTCTTTTCTTTCTTCTTGCCTCTTTCCCTCTCTCCATCCTTCCCATCCATCCATCCATCCATTCATCTACCTGAAGGCATGATGACCATCTACTCTGTGTCAGATACTATTCCAAGCACTTAATACACGGTATTTCATTAAATTTTAACAATACCCTGGAAGTCAGCCTTAATATTTTGTATGAATATTACATGAGGTTTAGAGAGGTTATGAGTCTTGTCCAAGATTCAGCAAAATTTAGCCCATAAGCTAAATTCAACCTATTTTTGTAAATAAAGTTTAGTTGGAACATATCCACGCCCATTTATTTACTTATGATACAATTTTAGCAGAGTTGAGAAGTTACTACAGAGATCATGCGGTCCACAAAGCCTAACATATTTACCAACTGGCCTTTAACTGAAGAACTTTGCCAACCCTCATCTTGCCCAGTAATACTTAGCAAGAAAGCAGCAGAGTCAAAGATTTGAACCCAGATCTACCTACCTTAAAGTGCCATAATTCTTCAGTGCTGTGTCATGCAACATTTGAGTTTTGTCTACGTGACTTCTTGAGACCTAGGGTGAGATGGCCAGGCTAGGTTTATGGCAAGAGAAATAGAACTGACATATATTACTTAGTAAGTAGCCAACGACTGTTGAAGACTCTCTTCATTTGTGAGACAAGCCAATGAGGACTTTTTTTTTTTTTTTTTACTGGTGAAATAATTATAGAGATAAGTGTTGATGCATGTTTTGACTTTCCTGCAAAAGTAGTTCTGTCTTCTCCAGTTTAAGCAATTATATTAGTTTCTAAATAGAGCAGATGGAACTATCGTTGTCAAAGAATGCAAAGATCAGTCAACTGCATTTATGGTGTGACATTCGAAGCAGAGACACCACAAAGTACCTTGAGCGCAACCAAGTAGGTGGGTGCTGTTGAGCACCTGTGAGCCAGAAGAAAATAGGAGAAAAATGTGGCTAAATGGAAATGGGAATTCCTACACAATGGGATCTGGTGGCAAACACTTTTTCTACCATGGTGCTCTAATAACTGCTTGTTTTCTAATGTTGTCTGGTTTGGGAAGATGTATTCTGAGTGTTCCTGCAAACTTGTAGAACTCAATTTTTCTGGGGAAGAGGGTGGGTCCTAAGATGGCTTGCTTGGTACTCTGAGTGCAAAGATGCCTCCTGCAAAAAGCAAGGAGCTTATGAAGCAAACAATGGCTTAAAGCAGACATGTTAACTCTAAGGAACAGAGAGAAGATGAAATCTAGAACCAGGCAGTGGCAGTAAGGGAACTGACCTGGTGATAAGCCAAGGGTCCGAAGGACATGGGAACGAGGCATGATTTGAAACAGCCGCTGCTGAACACCTACACCAATGGGGGAATAAATGATCATCTTGGTGTTAGAGTCCACTACTCTGTGCTACAGAGTCTCAGCTGTGATCTCTACTGCCAAGGGCTCCCAAAGATGTCTGCATCCTAACCCCTGAGACCTGTGAATATGTTACCTTACTTCACAAAAGGGACTTTGCAGATATAATTAAGAACGTTGAGATGGGGGGATTATTCTTCATTTTTTAGGTGGGCTCAGTGTAATCAGAAGTGTCCTTGTAACTGAAAGAGGGAGGTAAGAGGGTCAGAGTCAGAGAGAGGTGTCAAGACACTACGCTGCTGGCTTTGAAGATAGAGGAAGGGGCCATGAGCCAAGGAGTGCAGACAGCCTCTAGAAGCTAGAAAACGCCCACAGATCCTGTCCTAGAACCTCTAGAAGGAACACAACCAGTCAACACCTCAATTTTAGCCCAGTGAAACACATTTCAGACATGTGACCCCCAGAAGGTCAGAAGATAATAAATTTGTGTGGTTTTAAGCCACTATGTCCATGGTAGTTTATTATAGTAGCAATGAAAAACTTATACAACAGCCCTGAATGCGGGGAGGGTAAAGAAAAGAGCCACACACCACCACCCTCTCACCATCGGAGGAACAGTTGAACACATGACTTCAGGTTCCCAACAAGCAGCTGAATGGGTTTCAGGCTAGCTTGCTAATTCATTCACCACTTCTCAGTTCTGGTGTTACTTGATTCAGAATGGAAAAACAATTTTAAAATTTCCTGTTTCAAAACTTAATTCATCCAGTGCATTTAATTTAAAATCATACATTATTTATCTACGATTCTTTATACACAGGGAAAGAAACAGGAATACTTTCTGGACAGGTGGCATGGAAACTAAGGGTGATTAGAGATCGTCATGTGAATTGACAATGACCATCATGACATGATGTCCATTGTTACTATCAAAAGTGCTGCTCATGGATTAATGTCAATAACCTCAGAACTATGGAAAGAACCATGTGCAGAGTTTGACGCCACAGATCCTCTATGAGTGATTGAAGTCTCTTCTACCATGCTGAGTGGTACCATGGAAGTAATCTTGTCCCTGGGTCTCCTTAGCTTATTTATGATGAACTGATGAGACTCTTGCCCAAGAAACCATTACAGAAAAAAAAAAAATCCTCACCTAATAGAATTGTGCCAGTAAACAAACTCACAGACAGGTGGCCATATGGACAAGATCTGCAATGGTGTCAAAAGAGGTAGAGAGACTAGTAACCTGAGGAAGCAGGAAGAAAATTCTGAGTATCTTGTACAGAAGGTCTATAACCAATAGGACGAAGTCTAACACTGGCAAGAGTGAGGTGAGACGGGTAAACTTCTCTACTGCACTAGTATTCTATGAAAAATCATTTTTTTTCTAAAATCAATTCCCACATTAATTTTAGAGCTATATGTAATTAGTTAAAAATGTTCCTGAAGATTCAAGTCAAGATAATCTTTTAGAAGAAACAAAATGATCCACACATGAAAATACTCTATTCGGCCTCTCATATTGCCACATGTTATGTTTCCTGAGAAGCAGACTCTAAGAGTTTAGCATGTAGAATGATTAAGAGGTTCCCTTGGGGTCAGCAGCTATGGAGAATAGGGGAAATTAACAGGAGCGGGGCAGAAATAGAAGTCAAGCTGTGATATAGGCTCCAAAACAGCTTCAGCTAATCCCTTGGGAAGCTCTAAGGCTGGAATGTGAGTTGTCCTGTATTGAGGCTGAAATGGTAATACATTTATACTCTTGCTTCTATGGGTCAGTGAATATCGGCTGCCCCAGGAGGGTGCCCAACCTTGGGCAACGCAGCTATCCAAAGCTGAGGGGATTCTTGAAGCAGCTTGTGCAATAAAGGGTTAACCCAGTGGACTTGTAGTACTCAAACTGTACATTCCAAAGAAGACTGGCCCTAGACCAGCTCCCAGGAGATAAGCTATAAGGCTTTGGTATATCTAGCCTGATACGAACATCTTTGTATATCTGGGATCTTGGGATATGCCAGATAGTTTATGCAAACAATGTGACTTAGGGTGAATGTCTGTTTTTGTTCACCTGGGGCCCTGGTCATGCTGTATCAGTCTGATGCCTGAGGGTGCTGGAGACTGAGCAGTTATGTGGGCACCCAGGCCTATGTGACTGGCTCCCAGTAGAAACCCTAGAGACCAAGGCTCAGGTGAGCTTCCTCGTTGGCAATACTTCATATGCATCGTCACACATTGTTGCTGAGAGGATGAAGCATTGCTGGTACAACCCCTACAGCACAGATGTTTTCTCCTGTACTCTATCCTATGCTTCTTTTAAAACCAGTCCTTTGCTGACTTTAATCTGTATTATTTTACTATATTAAATTGGAACATGAGATTAGCAGCTTTTCTGAGTTCTGCGAGTCCTTCTACAAATCATCAAACCTAAGGATGGTCTTGGGGACCCCTGACACAGGGCTAGCACTTAAGAGCTACCTGCTAGCTGTGGTCCCAGCAGCTAGGGTAACAAATCCTTTCTTAAAGAGATATCCAGGTGGCACATCACAGTATGTACCTATAAAAGCTGGAGAAAAGTGAAATATTCAGAAATAAGAGATCTATTTGGCAAAGCAGAAGTTAGGAAGTACCCAGCCAAGCTCTGTTAGGTGGAATCAGAGTGCTTTTTGAGAATGATTCCAATATCTATCTTCATTTGCTATTCATATAGAGAAAACAGTCTTCTCAGTTGGGGGGAGAAAAACCTGAATTATTCTTAAAGAATTTCTGGCTATCTCCTCTAGCTTACATTGAACACTCTAGATCCTTGTGAAGATCCTCATAGAAACCATCTGAAATGGATCCTTGGAAAATTTATGAGTTATTAACACCAGACAGCAGAAGCGGACCGGCTAAAATATGGCAACTTGAAATATATTTTATGTGCTGGAATTCGATCAAATGCAGATGGGTAACTTCTGGAATAATGACAGCAAACAATCTTCGCAAAAATATACAACTTTGCTTGGAGAACGGTATCATAGTTTTTAAGAAATATGCATAGCTAGGTAAGTGTAATGTCTGTTTAAACTCCAATCTGACACTTTGTTGTAAGCTGAGAGTGGGAGAAAATGGTTATTTGAATATGGTTTGACAGGCCAGCCGCCATGGCTCACACCTGTAATCCCAGCACCTTGGGAGGCTGAGGCAGGCACATCACTTGAGGCCAGGAATTTGGGATATTGCAAAGCCTCATTGTCTTACCTAAAAATACAAAACTGAGCTGAGTGTGGTGGTGCATGTCTGTAATCCCAGCTGCTTGGGTGGCTGAGGCACGAGAATCGCTTGAACCCAGTAGGTGGAGGTCGCAGTAAGCCATGATTGTGCCACTGCCCTACAGCCTGGGCAACAGAGCAAGACTGCTGAGAACAAACAAACATATATATATGGTTTGATGGGCTACTTGATAACTGCCAATTCAGTCTTGAGATGAGGAACAAAACTGAAATTTGAAACATGGTTGGTCTGGTAGATCACGGAACTGCTTCTGGTACACTGACTGTAAACACTAGTGATGCATATTCATTGCTGGGTTGAGGTAAGTATAAGTTGGTGCACTACCCCCTATTTCTCTCTTCCTTTGTCACAGATACCTTGAAACTCCATGACAGAGATGACAGAGCTACAAGATGAAAGCAGTCCAAATCCCTGAGTCACCAATATTTGAAGAAGAGCTTCCCAGGAGAAGTGCCACATCAGCCTTCATATGATTATAAAACGAACTTCTATGGTGTTGAATCTCTGGACTTGGGGGTTGTTTTACAGCACATTATAGTGACAAGTTGGGGAAGGTACGGGCATGCAAATTTCATTTTAAAATTAGTCAAGGACTGTCAATGGAAAATAAAGATTTCAGTTTCCTTGCACCTTAAAAAGGAGGAAAAATGTGTCTTTTTTCTTCCCTAACCCTTGCATGTGTGAAGCATTGTAGTCTAATAGCTGGCATTTTAGAGAGATGAGAAAGATTAGTTTGCTTCAAAATGTATATATGACCAGACTAAATTCATGCGCAATTGTGATATTGTGCTGGCCTAGAGCCAGAACCTGAGCAACACTATTTTATAAAATGCAAAATTGTTTTTAAATAAGTTGAACTGGCTGCCCCATTCTCCTCACAATAACTACTGTCCTTGGCCTCTGTAAATAGAACTGCTGTTTGTCTTCAAAACTATGTAAAGCTGCTTACCTTTTCTTATCAGTAACTGCCAGAATTGCTAGCCTTTGCTTACCGGCAATTGCCAGACTAAGCAGCCCAAGCTAGTTCCATCCTGGCTCCTGTAACTTGTAATAAGTAACTAAGGTCTGTGATTTCCACCTTAACCAGATAATGTGTAAACAAATGTTTATCTTGACTTCTGTAAATCACTTAAGTAACAAACGGAATGACAAAAGTCCCCTGGCCCTTGGAATGTCCGGAGACCCCCACCCTCATCTCTGCCCAGGAGGTAATTTACAGAATCCACTAGCCCTCGGAATGTCTGAAGCCTTTTCATCCCCATCCCCGCCCCTCACCCCCACTCCCAAGGTGGTTTTTCGGGTATAAAAAATCGTGGCACCCTCCTTTTGCCACCACAGGTTGGAGAGACGTGAGTCCTCTGTGGTCGCTGGCATAATAAATGACCCTGCAATCTGGCATACTTTTGTCTTGTGGTAACTTTCTACGTTCCGGTCAAATACAACACAATGTAGTCTGCTTTGGGAGTTAAACATATTATTTAAACAAACCATTACAACTTGCCTCTCTCATTATACCTCAATTTGATTATAAAACAAACATTAAAGTGAACTCTAAGGTAAGTCTTTTTTATTTCCAGTTCCCAAGCCATTTCCATCTCTTACTTATCTTTGAATCCTCAGCCCCAAGCACCGTGCCTGATACACAGTAGGTATCCACAATCCTTGGGTAACTGAATGAAAAGGAAAGTTTAAACTCAATTATCTTTAATCTTGCTTGTGGTTTAATTTCTCAGAGTTAATTTGAACACTAGATGGAGAAATTCTAAAAAAGTATTTTTTAAAAAGACAAGCATTCCCTTGGCCTGAGAGCTTTTATGACAAGTTAATTTATTTTAAATCAGTATGAATGGATGGATGATAAACTATGGAAAGTCACACTTAGAAATATATTGAAAACAGATAAATGAGTGTGTCCCCAGATGAGAAATAATAACTACTTAAATAAAATTTGAAATAATCACTTGATAGCATAGAGAACTTCAGTATCAAGAAACACTTTAAATTCCATGCCATGGTTAATGATATTCCTGAAATCTATGAACAAAAGGGCAAAACTGAAGAAAAAAATGGATATAGTTTAAGATAAAATTCATGAACAACAAACTGAAAAATATAATAAGCAACAATGTGCTTCATTTCAACATTTAAGAGGTTTTAACATCCATATTTTTCTCCGATGTGCAATTACAGGAACTTATAATCCTTGAAAACTGTTATTATTTTTGTTGCTAAAACTGCTTGTAATAGGAGTAACAGATATGTTTGGTAAGAGGCCCAGATGATTACATCTGAACAAATACCATGGTAATAATTCTTATATTTGGAAATGCTAGAATTTGAATTACACATAAACTTAGTGGCATCTCTTTGTGGAAGTCTTAGATTTTATTTTGCTTTTTGTTTTAAGACCAAATAAAAACCCAACTTTCAGCTAATGGATACTGAATTCTAGGTCTAGTTGTTAGAACGAGATCCAGATGGAGCTCAAAACACTTGCTGAATAGTTATCTATAAATTGTCAGCTTGATATTATCACCAAGAATTCTGCAAGCTGAGTGTCCACATTGGAATCTTAAGGACTTGTATACAGTGTAGTTATATGTAACTCCTAAGAACTAATTATTAACTGCTAGACTGTGAGAACTCTTTCTTTGGCTTTTAATGAAAGTCCCTGAGTTAATGTTGAATACATTCCTAAAAAAAAGTACTTACGAAATTAATAGAGTTGAGCGATAATTTGAATAATATTAGGCTACACTAACCCTGAACTTGGTTAGTCTTATACATGGTAAAACAATCCAGAAATCCTGAGGAAGGGCTTTTCATCATGGCTGCACAGAAGCTGTCCAAGCCCTTCTCTTATAAGTTGCCCAAGGCATTCTGTTATAAGTTTCAAGGGAGGGCAAAAGTCTGAAGTGGGTAGGGACTGAGCTGTATTTAATAATTTAAACTTAGCATCATGGAATAATTCACACCTGCTACATGCAAGTTAAATAACCTTCATGCTGTGTTGCCAACTGCTCTTCCTGCTATACTTCAGAGAATCATTTTACAGAATAAAATTACCAAAATGGGGATATACTTCATAAAACTGCTCAAGAGAGAAGCAAACCTTTGGTGAAAAGTGTGATATAATCACCAACGGTTTTAAGAGTGCCATCAGGAGGATTTTAAAAGGGAGCTGGGCCAGGTTGCAGTGGCTCACGCCTGTAATCCCAACAGTTTGGGAGGCTGAGGTGGGTGCATTAGGAGGTGAGGAGTTTGAGTCTGGCCTGTCCAACATGGTGAAAACCCATCTCTACTAGAAATATAAAAATTAGCTGGGGTGGTGGTGCATATTTGTAATCTCAGCTACTCGGGAGACTGGGGCAGGAGAATTGCTTGAATTCAGGAGGCAGAAGTTGCAGTGAGCTGAGATCACCCCACTGCACTCCAGCCTGGGCGACAGAGTGAGACTCCGACTCAAAAGAAAAAATTAACTAATTAATTAAAATAAAATGGAGATGAAGGATGGAAATCATGGTGAGGTATGCAAGTTCCAGCATGTATGATTCTGATGGCTTCTGAACGTATCAACTGTAGGGATTCTCTTATGTTCTTTCAGGAAACTAACAGTGTTGATATACATGATGGAAAATAGCACTCACACCTTCATGGAAGACGGTGCCTCTGACTCTGGAGGGATACAATGAGGGGAGAGAGAGCACATAGCCATAGTCAAGGTCTCCAAGTCTATCACGCATTGGTATCACCAAGATGGTTTCCTAAGACTCAGATTGCTGGATCCCACCCCCAGAGTTTCTGATTCCACGGGTTTAAAGAGGGACCTGAGAATTTGCATTTTTAACAAGTTCTCAGGTTATTCTGACACTCCGACTCAAAGCATAGAGACCTACGCTTTGAGAACTACTGGTCTAGGTGTTCACTCAGAAGCCAGAATGGTTGACTCCTGTTTTCTTCTCACTGGGCTAAAAATCCAAAGTCCTAATCATTGCCAGCAAGGCTCTCCGTGATCTAGCCCTTGACAGTCTTTCCGACGTCATCTCCTGCCAGTCTCCTTGTTGCTAGTACCACTCAAGGCTCAGTGGCCTCCTTGCTGATCCTTACATATGCCAAGCTTGTTCCCCCCTCACGTCCTTTGCAATTGTGTCTTGCTCCCTCAACCCAGAATGCTGTTCCTACAAACCTTCAAAGGGTTTGCTAAGCCACTTCATTCGGTTCTCTGTCCAGAGAAGCTGTCTATAACCATCCTATTCAAAATCACTCTTCTCCACAGTTCCCCTTTCTTTACTGTCTATCCCCTTCCCTGAAAAATTTTTTACATCATTTTCACCTGTAAAATAATATTGATTGATTGATTGCCTGCTCCTCTAAGAACGCGGGCTTAGTTCGATTCGCTGCTGTGCTCCCAGGGCATAAGAAAGCATATGACACACAGTGGGCATTCAATACAAATTTGTTTAAATAAAAGGCTGAATAATTGATTGAATAAACAATTTTAAGAAAGAGCAACTGCAAATAAGCCAACCTCCAAAGTGACAAAGCTAAGGGGTAAAAGGTCTAAGGTTTTAAAACCAAACTTGCGTCTATGAAAATACTCTATAAATAAGAATGGACACTAGATAAGAGAACTTCTGTTATACATAAAGAAGGATGAACTGTATCTACCCACAGGAGCCAATGGTGCACATCTCTTCCCGACCCCATATTCAGTAACTTTACACTGATAGGTAGAAATCAGACACAGTGGGAATATTTGCACCCAAGAAATTGGTAAACATTACAATTCAAGGCTTATTTTTATCAGCACACTACTGATTCTATCCACAGATAAACACATGTCATTACTCGGTTTGATAGCCTCACTCATGAACCTGTCACCCAGACCAGGGGTAAGACAGGTTGGTTGCCAATTAAAGGCAAGAAAATGGGACATCTCAGTACAATAGAGTGAGACAGACCAGGAAGCTTATCTAAATCTTATTTCAGGGTTTCTATTTAGTGGGGCTAAACATCTACCTTGCCCTGCATGAGCAGCCCAAACATAAAACAGGTGGACATGGGGATGCATGCTTTTGAAGATACCCACCCTTCCCTCCTACTCTACATGTGTTATGGGGAAACTGATCCTATTTCTGAGTCTAGGGATAGAATATATGACTCATATTATTCAAGCCTAAAGTCAGGCCCCACAATGGATTTTCAGTTACACAAGTCGATAAAATCTCCCTCTGTCTTACTTGCAACTAAATGAATCCTGACTATACTGTGCTTTTCTTAAAGGTAGATATAAAATAGTATAAACCCAAGTTTGAGCACAAGTAAATCCAACACGTACTTCAGCCACAAGTGACAGAATGGAATAAGCAGTGGTAAACTTTACTTTTTTTTGGTTGGTAGTTAAATGAATCTATGCATTGTCTAAACATTTTTGCTTGAATTTTAGTCGCACTGTTTCTGCAATTAGAAAAATCAATAATATATAGGTTGAATGTAAATTTACTTCTCTGTTTATAAACGGTTTTCCCAGACATCAGAAAGATGTCTAAGATAAACCCATGAATTAATGGAAAACTAAAATGGCAGAGCCAATTTAAATACCACATATTGAAACACAGACCAGCAAAAACTCTTGCAACAGAGATTGCTATAGCATGGTAATTATAAGGTTTCAGATAGATTTTTGTAACTCAAACATAAATTTTAAAGAACCTGCCATTTGTTCCTTTTAGTTATTAATGTCCCCAAGAGAAGGACAAGTTGACCTTTAAATCTGAACCAGCTCAGAAAAAGGCCCAAATGCACACTTGACCTCTTCTACAAGGAACCTGTTTTAGTTACAGTATAATTTTATCCTCTCACAGGTGCGCTGTAGCAGCCTGATGGTGGCATTTACATTTTTTAAAACAAGCCAAGAAATAATAGAACAAGGAACACTGGTAGTCACTTGATTTAATTGTAACTTTAGGCCTCCGTTTAGCCTTACCACCCATTTTGGCTGAAGAACGTGCTTTTTCGTTCTCTGTTTTAAAGCAAGAAACTTGAATTTGAAACCAGAGCCCGGGTCTTCTATACCCTGGCCATCCACTGCCTTTGCATTCTGGCCCTCAAATAGCTCTCTCTGCAATTCCCAGGGCATTCCTTGGGTCTCAACTCTGAAGCAGCTTCATTTCATGAAGCATTTTGTAGGGGACGCAGCAGGATACGTTGTTCTGGCACAGCCTACAGCATTTCACTAAAGAGTGCCCAGAGAACTTTCTCCAAAGTCGCCTCCTTAGCCCACAGTCTTCTGGGCTTTCTAAGCTTTCCCACTTCTTCCCTTTTTGAGGTCCGTGTCTCTGTTCTATTGCTCCTAAGATTCAGAACACTAGAAGATGCAAATCAATCAAAAGATTTCACATACTCTTTTAGGTATTATGATGCTGTGCTCACGAATTATTTAGACATTAATTAGATACCTCTCTTCTACCTTCTTAGTGATCTTACTCCATTCTCTCCAGGTACCTAACCTGTCTTTTTAGTCTAGCTGTGGCCTGTCAGCATTTCAAATTGCCTACCCTGCGTCTCTTTACAAAATAACCAGAAAATCCCTCCACCCTACCCCAATGAATCTTGAAATTTTAACCTGCTATCTGTCAGCAACCATGGACCTATACAATACCTCCTTTTGACAGCCAAACATCATCAAAGCGCTGTCTACACAGACTGAGTTCGTCCTTTACCTGCTACCATCTGGTTTCCGCCCATACCACACCTCTGTACCTGCCCTCACCAGGTCTAACAAGTTCTAAATCAAATGGGCATGTTGCACCTTGCGTTATTTGAACCAACGTGAAGTGTGAATCCCACACATTAGAATATTATGTATTTGGTAAGACCGGTAAAATTTATTTTTTGTTAGTGTTATATGAATCCATTTTGTCTAAACATTTTGTATAAACTGTAGTCACATTGTTTGGTATAAAGAGTGTAATACTAGTTGCCATTCACTGGGAACCTCATTCACTGTGCATTAATCTTTAAATATAGAGATTTCCTTTTTAAAAAAAAAAAATTTGAGATGGAGTATTGCTCTGTCACGCAGGCTGGAGGGCAGTGGTATGATCTTGGCTCACTACAACTTTTACCTCCTGGGTTCAAGGGATTCTCATGCCTCAGCTTCGCAAGTAGCTGGGATTATAGGTGCGCACCACCAGGGCCAACTAATTTTTGTATTTTTAGCAGAGATGGGTCTTTGCCATGTTGGCCAGGCTGGTTTCAAACTCCTGACCTCAAGTGATCCACCCACCTCAGTCTCCCAAAGTGCTGGAGTTACTCACCACGGCACCCAGCCAGAATCTTCTTTAATTTAATAAACACAAGTAATGGAAATAAGCTTTGGCAAAAAAATGGCTAGAGATGTTTAAAATTAGTGGGAGACTGAAATCAACATTGAGGATCACCAGTCAGCTTGACCAAGCTGCCTCTGTGTCAGTCAGATTTTGCTTTCTAGCTGCAAACTGCCCTTACTCCAGCTGGGAATTTGAAATATGGATTGTTCCTGGGGCCACAACATTTATAACAACACAAACACATATTTTTACATGATTTTAATCATGGTATATGTTCAGTGGTGTCTCCTGGCTTATTTACTTAGCATTATATCATAAGCATTTTTAAGGTTGCCCAATAGCATCTATAATTACCATTTTAATTGCTGCATAATATTCCACTAAGTGGATGAGTCGTGATTTACTAAACCATTACCACAGTGTTGGGAAAAATTTTGCTTCCAATTTTTGCTACCATAAATTGCCCTGCACGTAGCAATTTCCTAGGTTTGAATTAATTCTTTATGATAATTTCTCCAACACTGATTGCTGGTTTAAAGAGCATGAGTCCTTTTTAAGACCTTTCATACACATTTCCTATTCCTTCCAAAAGAGCTGTGCCAATCTTTCACCAGCAATGTGTGAGAGGCCTTCCTAAGGTCACTGCATGAACTGATAAAGTGTGCATGGAGAACAGCATGGAACCCTGGATGAATAAACAGGAGTGAGAGCTGAGACTACAAAATATGTTGAAGAATGATAGGTCTGCAAGAATTGTCTTTGATTGGGGCTTTATCCATTCTCTCTGTCTCCTCACTCCCTTGCCTGCAAATCATTTACAGAGTCACTAATGAGGGTCTCTGCTGCAGGTCAGGCATCAGCTTTTCTATAAACCAAAGCCTACACACTTTGGGAAAAGTCCCTCTAAGTCTGTGACCCACACAAGCACTGTGAGTATGCTTTGTTGTCAGTGGGAGCCAGATAAAGACCGAACGTAATTCTTTCCAGTGGACATAGAGAACTTGCAAATGGCTTGGATGAGCCATTTATGACTGATAGTCCCTTAAAAAGAACCTAAAGCAGTTGGAACAGGCAGACACAGAGACCAAGAGTGGTAAAGAAAGGCAAGGCAAAGGCTAGAGAGGCATATGACATGATACCTCCATGCCCAGGCAAGACCTGGTGTCCACAAAGGGAGCAATGCTTAGAGTCTGAAACCCCAGTTTCCAATACCAGCTCTATCTTGACTATGTGACCTCATACTGATTTCTAAGCCCCTTAGAGCACCCTCTTCCAAGGGGACCCAGATACCCGTCTCATAGACTAGCATGGAACTGAGAAGGCAGAGCATGGAGCTTGCTTTGGAGGATGCAGGGATCCATGAGGTTATTAAATCCAACTCAGCAACAAGTGTCTACAATGGTGCGACCGTCCAAATCATATTGAACATGTCTGGGGTGTCAACCTGGGGAGACAAGTGAATGCCAAAAAATCTATGTTTCTGCAAGGCTGCCCCTGAGAAGGGGACCTACACATTCCTGGAGACCTTTCATAGCAGAGTTAAGGTTATTGGGCCAAAGCTAGAGGGCCTTGGGTGTGGGCTCAGAATTAGAATTTCTGCGTGTTAATGTTCTTTCTTTTACATCACACCGTATAAATGACTTCCAACTATTTCCAAATTATTTTCCAAACCGTCTAAAAAAGCTCTGACATTTACTAGTTGTGGGGCCTTGAGAGAGTTAGGAACTTCGCTAAGTATCAGTGACTTATTTGTTAAATGGAGACAAAAATGCCTACATTGGAATAAGATAGGGAATAGTAACAATCTTGATGGTGACAACAGTAATAATCATGTGAACAATAATGTGAATTTGTAGAGTTAATACGATGTGCTGGCTCTGAGCTAAACTAAGGACTGTATGTACATTATCCCACCTAATCCTCATAACAGCCTCCTGAGGTAGGAACAGTAAATACCTAAGATCAATGACGTGCCCAGTGAATGGTAACTAGTAGTACAAGCTTTAATACCAATAATTCCCAAGGAAGAATAACCTAATTAGTTAGTGGGAGAGCAGGATTGTTGAAATGAGTATTGCCTCAAGGATTAACCCTCCTCTGGGAGGTTGATGTAAAATACCAAAGTGATATTGATTGTGTTAATGACTACATTTAGTGCTCTCCTTCTAGCTGTACTATTTGACTTGTAATTGGGTAGTTTCCTCCCACTTTGACTCTGGGCTGGGCCATATGACTTGTTTTGGCCAATGGGACAATAGTAAACTGTGGGCAAGTGGATGCTTGACAAAGTGCTTGTGCATTTCTGCTTCTTCTCTTGGATCCCCGCTTCCTCCATGAGAAGTCGCCCAAGCACGGGTTAGCTTATTGGATGTCAGACCATGTGGACCAAAGTGGAGTCACCCAGCTGAAGCCACCTGAGACCATCCAGTTCCAGCTGAACTGCTAGTTAATCCAAGTTGCACACTGAGTTTTGTGTTGCAGCATTATTATGGAAATACCTGACCGATGCAAACAGTTCCATTTCTTCAAAGATACTATTTTCTTCATATATGCTGATAACACCTGGTGAATAAGCATTTTGCCAAAATTCTACATAGATTGTATCATTTATTCCTTATATAAAAACCCATGAGGTACATGATATTATTACCCTCACTTTATTTATTTATTCATTTATTTATTTATTTATTTATTTATTGAGAGAGGGTCTTGTTCTGTAACCCAGGTTGGAGTGCAGTGGTACAATCACAACTCACTGTAGCCTCAACCTCCCAGGTTCAAGTGATTCTCTCCCTCAGCCTCCCAAGTAGCTAGGAGTACAGCCATGTGCCTCCACATTCAGCTATTTTTTTTTTATTGTGATGAGGTTTTGCTATGTTGCCCATGCTGGTCTCAAACCCCTGGACTCAAGCAATCCTCCCACCTTGACCTCATAAAGCACTGGGAACACAGGCGTGAGCCACCATGCCTAGCTACCTTCACTTTCAAGATGAAAATCTAAATTGCAAAGAATTTAAATACCTTGCCCAAGCTTACACAGTTAGTAATGGAGATGGGATTTGAAGCTGGGCAGTTCGGCTTCAGAGCCTCCACCAAAACCTCTATGCATTGCTTTGTGCACACTGTAAGACAGCTCCTCACACCAAGCTGCTTCATAGGACTGGTTGCAGCACTCCCTTGCCTGAGCATAATACCTCTATGAACCTCCTTTTTCAGCCAGGCCAGGCATCGTCAATCAAGAGCTGGCTGCCTTACTCTCTGAGCTTATGACTCCTTCTGCTTCCTTGACAAGGCACTCTGGGAAGAGAGGACACCATCAGGAAAGGAAGCCTTCTAGCAACACAAGAGCCAAAGATTTAAGGGGTGAAGTGCTCTTCATGACGCGGTGCTCTTAAAACCTGGGCTGTGTGATGGGACTGAAGAGACCTGCAGGGAACCAGGGAGGCCCTAACTGTACTCTTGCCACTTCTCAGTAGAGCTCCAAGAATCCCAATCCGCAACTGAGCCTTCAACAGGCTGAGCAGGTTTACGGCCCTGTTCTCACCCAGGCCTCATTGTCTCTGTCACCTGGACCTTTGTAACAGTCTCCTCTTAGGACCTGCAGCCTCCAGACATATGTTCTCTAATCCGCCTTACACTCCAAATCAGAGAATCTTCCCCAAACACATGTCACTCTCTGCTTAAAGCTCTGCAATGTGTCCCTGAGATGAAACACCTGAAAACAGCATTCAAGTCCCCTCCCAATTTATTGGTGCAGCCTTCCAGTTCTCAGGCACTGATCTTCACGTTCCCAAAGCAGAGCACAGGTTTTCCTCTGCCTGTTCATGCACCCTCTCTGATCAATGTGTTCTTCATCACTAGGTTAGGCTCTTACCTATGCAGCATGTATTTGGGCACAAATACAGGGGACAGGAGCTGAGGATGCAATGAAGACTAAGACTTCTTGCATGGAGGGTAAAGGTACTGGGTCTCCCCCTCTCTGGTCAGCCCTCAAAATCCAGAGATTCAGCAAAGTGGTCTTCAGTGTATCCCAGAGCTTGGCCCCAGGAGTATTCTGGGACTTTCTGGGAAATAGGGTATGAGTAAGGAGCTCCAGGTTCATACACATTAAGGTAAAGACCTGGAATAATAATCAGCAATTCACTTACATTGCCTTAATCACAGCACTTAGTCCTTAAGCAATAACTTACACCCATATGCACTGCACAGATTACTAAGTATATGCTCTTTCATTTCTCATTGCAGGTACAGTAAAAGCCTTGCTACCACTCCCGTTATATAGAGGAAGAGACTGAGACCTAGAGAAGTTCCAAACCTTGCTAGATCAATCAGAAGTAAAAGCCAAGGCTCATGAAATTGTTTCTTTATTTTCTTACCTCAAGTTAGCCAGTCTGTAACTTCTTCGCAGTGCAATTTGCCAAGCAGAGTCTATTGCACTGCAGACATTAGCTACAAATCCCTAAGTCAGAAAAGTCCATATTTGGAGAACAGCTAGTAATTCAAGACAGGGGAGTGTGACAAAGGCTGTCAAAACCCTACCCACAGCCCGGAGGTCACAGGCAGCCTGCTTTTTGAGTCTCCCTGTATAAAGTGGGAGGGACTCTCCCTGAGGGAATGTGGCTCAACTCTGGGTCATATAGAAGAGTTCGGAAGTTAACACTCCATAAGCAACCCTATCCAATGTGGAGTGGGAACAGGTAGATAAATACCCTAACTTTCTAAGGTACATGTGTTCAGAACCTTGCCTGATCAATCAGAAGTAAGGCCTCCAGTGGGGATGAACCAAAGTTGGCCACAGTGGTATGCTTCACTGGTCTTTATTCCCTTCCCCGTGTCTTCACTGTGTTTTTGGGAATCACCTCCAAAGGAAATGACTTGCATCCAAATCAGGATCTGTTTTTGAGGGAACCCAACATAAGATATGGAGAGATGGCTTTCCTATCAAGAAGGAAACATGGGCTGTAAAATACCACGGAGAGTCAGAATAAGCACAGGTCGCTACAGCAAAGATAGATCGGGTTACTGAGGTCTCCGGGAGTAGACGAAAGCCACCCGGAAGAAAAAAGGACACGACTGCCACTGGCACCATATGTATACTTCAGATGGGATGTGTATTTATGTGTATGTGTGTTTGTGTGCGGAGGGGTGACAGAGAGAGGGAGGGAGAATAAATATTTTGGTAACTGGTTAAAAGCCAACAAAACTTAAGTGATGAAACACAGTGAGTTTTATAGAAATGTGCTGGAGATGCTTGAATTACATTCTCAATAGGTCTATTTTGATAGCCGAATGAAAAGAATCCATGTGAAGCACCTACCACTGTTCCTGGCATGTAGTGAACACACAAAAAGAATTGTTGATTATTGCAGTAGACACTGTAGTGCACCTCCTAGATTCTCCTTACCCAGCCACCACACACCATGCTGCTATGAGGTCAGGTGCCTAGGAATCACAGCATCCCAGCTACCCTTCCTCTGCTCCAGGCAGGGCCCTCAACTGGTAGGCGTCACCTTGCCCGGAAGCTACCATTCTTCTCCAAGGGGCCCACAGCCAAGGGCAGACTGGCACAGGCTACGTAAGGCTGGCCCTTGGCAGAATGTACGTGGAAGGGGCAACTCTACAGTGTGCTTTATGGACCACAGACCAAACCCAGCTCTCCATTTGCTTTTGTAAATAGTTACTGGAACACAGCCACACCCATTCCTTTTTGAATTGCCCATGGCTGCTTTCCTGCTACAACAGAAGTTGAGTTATTGCAACATAGGTCATCTGGGCCACAAGATCTAAAGTATTTATTATGGCCCTTGATGAAAGAAACTTGCCGACGCCTACAGCTGTACTTCCAATATGGTAGCCATTAGCCATGTGTGAGTAGTTCAATTTAAATTCATTAAAGTTAAATAAAATTATTATTTCCGTTCTTCAACTCCACAAACTACATTTTGATGACTCAGTAGCCATGAGTGGCTGGTGGCTCTCCTATAAGCACAGATACTGAACACCTGTCTTCACGGAAGTTCTGCTGGACGGTGCCGCTCTATTTCAAAGGGGATACTTAGCCTGACCACATTCTGACTCAACCCCTTCCACATCCTTCCCTCCTCCACAGGTTCCTCCCTCAATAAATCACAGGCACCTGTTCTCCTATCTCAGGCTCTGTTTCTAGTGATCCCAACCTAAGACAGTTTTTCTTGTTGTCGTTGTTTTGAGACAAGGTCTCTGTCACCCAGGCTGGAGTGCAGTGGCATGAACATGGTTGACTGCAGCCTTGATCTCCTGGGCTCGAGCAATCCCTCCACCTCAGCCTCCTGAGTAGCTGGGACTACAGGGTGTGTTACCATGCCAAGCTAATATTTTTAAATTATTTTGTAGAGATGAGGTCTCACTATGTTGCCGGGGCTGGTCTCCAATTCCTGGGCTCAAGTGACCCCCTCCTACCTTGGCCTCCCAAAAGCATTGGGATTCCAAGTGTGAACCACCATGCCCAGCCTCTAATAACTAAGACAGTTATGATATGCTTGTATTGCATCAACAGGTTCACATCTTTGCTGCTCTTGTGATGAGAGTGTGGGCTACTAAGACACAGGGGAGGATGTCAGGTTCACCTCTAAATCTCATCTCTACTACATGTCTGCCACAGAGCAGTCATTCAGTAAATACAAAATAAATAAATAAATGAAGTAAATAAGTGCCCCCTCACATGCTGTACCCCTGGTGTCCAGTCAACAGCCAAGATCCATTCCCACTTCACGTTTCAGACTCAATTTCTCAGCCATTCACCTTACCCAGAAGTCCAGCTGTGACAGCTAATAGATGAAACCATCCAATTTGCGAGTTCTCCTGAGTCTCTGCTGTAAAATCAGCCAGATCTCCAGGAGGTTCCACACCTAGGGCCACACCTAGGGCTCTGTGCTTGGCCCTGTGACCTCACCTCCGCAGGCCCTGCACTTGAGCATTCCACCCTCAGTGCTTGTGAAAGGCGGGCATGATGACGGATGCAAGGCTGGAGGATGTGGGATGTGTCTTCATCTTCAGAAACCCACTAACAGGGACAGCGTCTGTGATACTGGCTGACGCTCATTAAACCAAGGCTCCAGCAGCTCGTTCCTCTCAGATTTCAGAACTAAAAGAACAGTCTGGTTATCTGAATTTCTGCTTTCATCGTCAGATGCTGCCAGTCAAATCTACAGTGGTCCAGGTTAAGAGAAATCATTACATAACAAAAAAGGCAGGAGTTTCTTCTCTGAGGTGGCTTTGCTGGAAATCCCTGGTCCATACTCAAGCTGGAAAGCCAGAACACTTGGGAGACAGCAGCTCAGAAATGACCCTGAAGTGGGTCTTTCCTCAGACTCTATGTGAAAACACTTTCCCCTGATCCTCTGGGGAAATGGCTTCCCTGAGGTTGTCTGGGGTTTTTAGAGAGCTCTTCCAAAGCCCCTGGGCCTCGGGACATGCAGTTTAACTGGTTAAACAATTACAGTTGTGGGTTATTGGCTGCCATATTGAAGTCAAATGTATCCAAGGAAACAATGGTTCAAGAAGAGTAGATACCTCCATCACTTCAGTCAGGGGGTCCTTCATGAACATGCTTCATTAACAGAAAAAGGGGTGTTAGCTTGGTTTGTCCTTATTCTACATCCCCGTCTCAGCTCTCCAGGACTTCTGTTTTCCCAGCAGACCAAGCCTGGCAGAGAGAGAAGCCATCACAGGAACACAGCTGGCCTCAGCAGCCTGATGCTCTCAAGGAACATGTTGAATCACTACACCGATAGTCGGGAGGCAGCTGCTAAGGTTCGGAGGAGAAACAGCAGGTTCTGTCATTAAGTGAGAACCCACCCACATGAAGAGTTGCCCTAGGCCCCTGAGTATGACTAAAACACAACCCAAGAAGCCCACTGCAGCCGCAATACTGTGCCTGGGCTGAGGTCCTTGCGTCTCTAGGGCCACTGCATTGTTTGACTCCAAGGTGCACCATTCACAGGGAAGGCTATGTAGATGATGCTTTTTGGAAAGAGGCCAGGCCAGAGTCCTGCAGGTGGTCACATGCTGTATCAGTTCGTTCTTACGTTACTGATAAAGACATACCTGAGAGTGGGTAATGTATAAAGAAAAAAGAGTTGATGGACTCACAGTTCCACATGGCTGGGGAGCCCTCACAATTACGTGAGAAAGCAAGGCGGAGCAAGTCAAACCTTACATGAACGGTGGGGAGCAAAGAGAGAAAGCTTGTGCAAAGAAACTTCTTTATAAAACCATCGGATCTCAAGAGACGTATCCACTATCACGAGAACAGCATGGGAATGACCTACCCCCATCATTCAATTACCTCCCACTGGGTCCCTCCCATGACACAGGGCAACTGTGGGAGCTATAATTCAAGCTGACATCCAAACCATATCACCTGCCTTGATGGCCACACAGAACATTATCTCTTTGTTCACCTATAACTGGGGAAGTCTGAGTTCATAATCATACATGTTATGTTCTCACCAGGTTCATCCTATAAACCAAGTTCATGAAGACACACATTTATGTGGTCAAAGTCCATCTCTACAGACGTACCCATCGATTCCTCACAGAGAAAAAGATATGAATGCTGGTTAAAGTAATAACTCCCTCATCTCTGGGGAGGATGGGAAGGTCCTGCAAGAGCCCATAAGTTATGCTTCATTTACTGCAAAAAGTGTTTGCTGGTTGAGAGCAGACACACCTCTCCCTCAACTTCGGTCACATGTTTGGAAAGACAACCCAGGTGCAGTTAGCATGAGAACTCTTTGCATTTGCATAGCACTCAAGCATCTGCAGCACAGAGCCAATCACAGCCTGGCCTCAGCTCCTGGATGCAGGCAAGGCTTACTTGCCTCAGGTCTACGTTACCCAGGCAAAGGGAAGCCAAGGAGGGCAGCAAGACCCTGCTCCAACTCTGCCTCCTTCTAAAGAGGTCTCTAAAAGTCCCCACATCTCCACTACTCTGCTTTACATCTCACTGGCTAACCCTTGGTCACATGACCACACTCAGCTGCAAAAGGGCATAGTCTTTTAGCGCTCACATCATTAAAAGAAAAAAAAAATCCCATCTCACGAAGTAAGAAGGTACCAACAGATACTGGTTAGCAGTCTCTTTCACTTGGCTTGTTTTTTATAGGTGACAAAGCACAGAAGGATTAAGAAACTTGTCCAAGTAAACAGCAGAACCAGGACTTGAAATCAAGATTTTCCTAACCAACTTCCAAACCCTGTCCATTGTTTCCCTGACTTACCTTCTGCACCACTAAGGTTTTTGCACAAATCATTGCAAGATGCTATTAACAACACAGTATCCTCCCTCCCTCAACCAATCTCATACACATATACATGTCCTCCTTCATCTCCCTGAGCTCATCAGGATCACCTCAGTTTCTAAAATAAATCTGTCACCTCCATCAATCATGAAAAACAATTGGTCAATCAGCTGCAGTGGAGGGGGCCTTGTCAAATAAGGGATTGGACTAAACTGGAATTGATCAGTGGATGCATTTCAACCATCACCTTGACAGTTTCAGGCAGACAGAGTCGCAGAGGCCAGGGTTGCTGAAAGACTCAGCATGCACAAGAAAAGTGCTTTTATTCTCTGCTACTTGCACTTCGGTCTTGGCTCTGCAGGGACAATAAAGCAGAGGTCATTTCCTAAGCTGCTCCGAGATCCCTGAGAATACTTATGCAAAGATAAGGCCAAAGAGAAAAACCAATTTCCTCCCTATATTTTTAGTTTCTTAGGAAAAAAACCACAGTGGAGAAAACATTCATCTCTGCCACTGTGGCAAAGAATGACAAGGGCCAGGCAAATGCAATTGCTCTTCCGTGTTCACAGTGAGAAAAGAACACTGTTAAGAAACCCCAGTGATGCCTGAATTCTTGAGGAAGCGCATAGACCTCTATTTCTCTGGTGAAGCTCTCCAGAAAGCCCCCCAAAAGAAATTAAAGGCTACTTTATTCACTTACTTTTCAAATGGGTGAGTGAATAAAGTAGCCTTTAGTTTATTTTACATGTGCAACTAAATGGCTCTTATGTATGAATTGGTGTCAGATTATAAAGAGTTCTATAAGCAAAAAGCATTTCGATAAAGGAAAGTGGATCTGGTATATATCATTGTGAGAGAATAAGATAAATGCCTTTACAGAGAGAAAGTGTGAAAGTGATGGTATTGAATGTGACAACAGACATACATATTAAACTGGATCATATAGGAAATAATAAACATGGCCAAACCCCTACTGCTTGTCTAAGTCAGATATAAGAAAATATAGGTATACCCTACTGATCTCAAACATCAGAATCAATGAACATTTGTTTAACTTCTGCCTGCCAACAAATGTCATAGATACGTCCACAAATGTTTTCCATTTAGTGACTGTTTCAAATCTATGAGCTAGTCATATTTTGTTCCCATCTTACAGAAGAGAAAGCTGAGGCTCAAAGAGGTTAAGTATAAGTCATTAAGTGACAGAGGCAGGGGCAGGTCTGGAATCCACTTGCTGTGACTACAAGCTCCGTGAGGTTTTTGTGCCTTGAAGAGCAGTTTCCTCTTCCAGAACATTACTAATGATATTCAAGGAAGGTTGTATTGCTGAGCAGAAATACTGGAAGCTTCATCCAAATTCATAGTTTGAGTGTGCCACTCATTAGCTCTGTGACCATGGGCAAGTGACATCCTTCTCCATACTTCTCCCTCATCATTAAAAAAGGGATGATATGGCCAGGTGCCGTGCCTCATGCTTGTAATCCCAGCACTTTGGGAGGCCAAGGCGGGTGGATCACCTGAGGTCAGGAGTTCAAGACCAGCCTGGCCAACATGGTGAAACCTCGTCACTACTAAAATTTAAAAAATTATCTGGTCATGGTGGTGTGTGCCTGTAATACCAGCTACCCAGGAGGTAGAGGCATGAGAATTACTTAAACCCAGGAGGCAGATGTCACAGTGAGCCGAGATGGTGCCACCACACTCCAAACTAGGCAACAGAGGAAGGCTCCGTCTCAAAAAAAAAAAAAAAAGGGAAAAGGGATGATACTGTATCTCCAATTGCTATTAATGTTCAATTAGAGAATGTAGGTAAAATGCCTGCTACATATTGTTTCCATTCTATTCAAATGACAAAAAAAAATGCCCTATTAAACATTCATTATGACATCAGGATACTTAGAGAGACTCCTTCAAAGGGAATTACCTGCTCTGAATGCACATTGCTATTTGCATGTTTAGACCATGTAGTTCTTCATCCATTTAACAGTCCTCCCTGAGCATTTACTTGCTCAATGCTGGACCATGCTGGGCACTAGGGTACCAGAGCTTAGAAGACACTGTGGTCCCTGAGGAATGTGCTGAGGGATGGTACACAGAGCAGGCGTGGTCAGTGACTCTCCAGCCTCTGTCTGCTGATGATCGCTGTGGCTCTCTGGACTTTTTCTGCCACTGGTTGCTGATTCCCTGTTTCCCTGTCAGAGCATCCCGCTCCCCTCCACTCATGAGTCTCAGAGCTCCTAGAAACTCCATTCTGTGCTGTCAGAACAAATTCTGCTCATCACATTCCTTTCTTTGCTGCTGGGAGGCTACCGAAGACATTGATGCCTATGGTGACTCTGCTAGCAGGCCAAATCTAGGGCCTGAAGGTTGTCAAGGGTGAGTCCCTGCCTTTGTGTCACCTTCCCCCATCTTTGTGTCACATCACTTAGTACAGATTTCCTGAACAACGTGTCCTTCAGTTCACATTAGGTGCATGTGGTGGAATAATTAGAATGAATCTGGCAACACTCAGACCTACCCATAAGGACCTCATAAAAGGCAAATTCCCAGTGTTCTCTTTCTCCAGCATAACTTTCCAGGACTGGCCAGTCCTCTCCCAGTTAATAGCACTGACAGTCTATGTCGTGCGCAAAGACTTGTGTTCTGTACTGGGAACCCAGCAGATTAATAAGACTAACACGCTGATATGGTTTGGGTATGTCCCCACCCAAATCTCATCTTGAATTGTAGTTCCCATAATCCCCACGTCATTGGGGGGGACCTAATGGGGAGTAATTGAATCATGGGGGTGGTTACCCCCATGCTGCTGTTCTCGCGGTAATGAGTTCTCATGAAATCTGATGGTTTTATAAGGGGTTTTCCCTGACCTGGTCAGCACTTCTCCTTCCTGCCACCATGTGAAGAAAGACATGTTTGCTTCCCCTTCATTCATGATTTTAAGTCTCCCGAGGGCTTCCCAGCCCTGCAGAACGGTGAGTCAATTCAACCTCTTTTCTGTCTAAATTACCTAGTCTCGGGTATGTCTTTATCAGCAGCATGAGAACCGACTAATACACAAACCCTCAGTCTTGTGTGGCTTACAGCCTATCAAGGACAACATCAAATATCACAGGATTGAGTGACAGTAAAAAGAAAAAGGTAGATGATCTTGCAGTCATCAGGTGCAAATACATGGCAGCAGGCAGCTAAGGAGTGGGAGGCTGGAGGTCAAGGAGAGGCCCACGGATGTGTCTGATTTTCACAGGCCAGTCTAGTTGTGAAATTCTCTCTCACAGCTTATTAAGATGCACCTCCATTATACCTCTGAGAGTAACTGTAATTTTTTGTCTTAAAATTATTTTGAACTATTAAAAACAAAGTTTTATTTTCAACATCATTTGGTTTCCAAGAACTTCATAATTTATCACTGCCTGTGGTTTCTCTAATCACTTTGTTCCTTTGGGAATTCTTTATCTGCAAGGAGAACTAACCCATATTTTATTGTTAAGTTTAATGAAATTTTTTGAACATTAAATTTGACAATATATATAAAATCACATAGATACATATGTCATAATGAATTCTTGTCAGCTTCAATTATTCAATCTTCTTTTTGTATTTTTGAGCCAACATATTGCTTTTCTAGGCCTTAAAACATTTCCATAGGCCCTGAAATCTCCTGACCACAGAGTAATAAGAAAAAAGGACCCAGAAAGGGAGCAGGACAGGATGGTGATGGGGTGGGTGGGCTGGAGAAGCTCTTGCAGGGCTTCAAATGGCAAGGTAGTGACAACACTCTCATGACAGTAGAGGCCATGGAAACTATGTAAACTGGTAGAAAAATCAGGCTAGGTTTGTGCTGGGATGCTCACTACTGCTGTCCCATAGAGAATGAACAGCAGCAAGGAAATGGAGTCTGTAACTAGCACCCAGGAGGAGAAGGCTGGTAGAAAGGTCCAAGAATGATGCAAGAAGGCTCTCCCTAGCACAGTGCACATAAGGATGGAGAAAACAAACATTGTCCCAGGCAGGCAGGCAGGCAACTTAGGGAGGCTCTCTCAAAAAGCTGCAGTGGAATAAGGAAGTAGCAACTGGCCATGAATGAGAATCATCCCACACCAGACATCTAGGGCCACTCTCCCCCTTAGAATCCACTCATTGAGGGCATGAATCTATTCAAGCCGGAGGGTTACTACAGAGAGGGGTAGGGAAAAGCAGAAGAACGTCCCTTTGCAGACTGCACCACATCCAACACACCCAGACAATACCAGCTCTGCTGGATCAATATTTTTCCTGTGTATCTATCATGTTCTGGGTACTTTGAATGACTATCTCTATATAGTAGGCACTTTGAATGACTATATCTCTATATATCTGTTCACTCAAGCCTCACAAGAGCCCACTGAGGTAAGCACAGTCATTCCGAATGTACAGATGAGGAATTGGTCCAGAGTAGTTTAGTAACTTGCTCAGGATCACACAGCTGGTATGTAGAGAAATGAGAGTTAAAATCTAGATGGTCACACTCTCCTTGGAATATTCTGTGGCTTCGCAAAGCCCACTAACATAAGGGCAAGAATATCACTACTAGCGGCATTGAAGAGAAATTTATAGATTATATTTTATGGCATTAATGTTATATGCATTTCAATTCATTTTCAAATTTAGTCATCATGAGACCTTCTTCAGCACGACAATGTGATGGATCCAATAATGTCATGGTGTATTTGACCCTAACAGCAACAGGGTATGTAATACCCCTTCCACCCTGAAAAAGTCCATTTCAATTGACCAAAAATGGAAAGAAACAGCAGTAGCAAAATTAAATCACATTTAAAAATACATCATCATCTACTGGAAAAGAAAAAAACAGTAATAAATTGCCTTAGAAATTGGCCAGATCTCGGCTAGGTGCCGTGGCTCACGCCTATAATCCTAGCATGCTGGGAGGCCAAGGCAGGAGGACCACTTGAGGTCAGGAGTTGGAGACCAGCCTGGCAACATGGCAAAACCTCGTCTCTACTAAAAATACAAAAATTAGCCCAGCATGGTGGTGCACCCCTGTAGTCCCAGCTACCTGAGAGGCTGAGGCAGGAGAATCACTTGAATGTGAGAGGCGGAGGTTGCAGTGAGCCGAAATTGTACCACTGCACTCCAGCCAGAGTGACAGAGCAAGACTCCATCTTTTTAAGAAAAAAAGAAAATTTCCAGGTCTCCTATTTACATCTTGGTAATGGGTCTAAAATAAAATAAAACATGAGACTTCAATCAATAGTGGCACCAAAGACTCCTCAAGCCATGTCTGTGAATAGGAGAGTAAAACTGGAGAAAAAAAAGAACAAATCTAAAGGATAAGGAAGGAAAACGCACAGCAGTACGGCTGATTGTGTGTGAAGGCTAAGGATGGTGACGGAAGGATTCCAAATGACTCTCAGGTTTCTGATCTGGGCAAATAGGATGCTGTTTCCCAAATAGAAGTAGACTATTTTCAGCATCCACCTATAATGCTGAGGAAGGTAGAAACACATAGGAAAAGTAGTTAGGCATGAAGACTTGATGTTCCGAAGGGATGAGGATATAGTCATGTCTTGTTGAAGTCACAGAACACGTAAGACATCTAGGAAGAGTTGGCACGATGAAGAGAGAATTGAACAGAAGACGCAGCCCTAAGAAATACCATCAAGGTAGAAATCAGAGATGAGAAACAGTGGACATATGATCCTAGAAGCAAGTTCTCAATGCACATGAGCTGGATGGAGCTTTTATTTTAAAAATAAATCTGACATGCAGCCCACAGGGAGGTAAAGGTGGAAAATCTGACCCTGGTAGGATGGGATTATTATTAGGTATGGAGGCATGGCCTTTTCTTTTTTAAGAGGAAGAGAAGCTGAGGCAAGATAGGAAAGTCCTAAGGCAAATAGAGCCCTAAGGAAAACTGAGGGATGGATGTGGGAGGGAAAATGTCAGGTGCTAAAAATTCAGAGCCTGCCTAAGTCAAGCCTAAGGGAAAGATAAGAGCCTGCAAATATTTGACATGTGTTAACGCTGTAAGGGAGAGAATGGATTCCGCTCCAAATAGGGGGTTGAGTCTTGTAAGGAGTGATAAGAAATAAAAGCCATTGATTATCAGCTCCAAACACCAAACCACTTGTTTGCAGAGTTGTTGTCTCAGGATAACAGAGAAGAATAAAGGCAGAATGTGACGCATAATAGCTATAGATGGGCATGGCATGTCCAAACAAACAAAGCTGCTCCTCGCTGTTGAAGGCAAGGTGTAAACTGAACCAATTTTTGAAGAGCTGTCTCAAAGTGTTGAAAATGCTCACTGATCCAGCAACGACAGTTCCAGAAATTTATTCTAGAAAAAAATATTACATACGTGCACATATATTAGCATCTTTCAGGATACTGATTAGTTTTTAAAAATCAGGAAAAACTTACATGTCCAGAAATCAAAGTTAGGATGAAATCAATTGTACATCTATATAACAATATATTAAGGCTGAAATAAAAAATAATGTCTCCACACTCTTACCCCCTTTTCATCTATCATATGATCCTCTGGCTTTTACCTGCTTGTATTTTTTAATATCTGTTCATGTCAAGTCACCCATCACTCCAACACTGCCAAATCTAAGTGATATGGTTTGGCTGTGTCCCCACCCAAATATCATCTTGAATTGTAGTTCCATAGTCCCCGTGTTTCAAGGGTGGGACCAGGTGGAGGTAATTATATCATGGGGGGTGGTTACCTCCATCCTGTTCTTATGATAGTGAGTGATCTCTCATGAGATCTGATGGTTTTATAAGGGGCCTTTCCCCCTTTGTTCGGCACCTCTTCTTCCTGCCACCATGTGAAAAAGGCTGTATTTACTTCCCCTTCTGCCATTATTGTAGGTTTCCTGAGGTCTCTGCAGCCCTGTGGAACTGTGAGTCAATTAAACATCTTTCCTTCACAATTTACACAATCTCGAGCAGTTCTTTATACTAGTGTGAGGACAGACTAACACACCCAGGGGACCCTTTGGAGCACATCTTACTCAATCATTCAGAGTCGGCAACTTTCTCCATCCTCAGTCTTGCTGTTGAAGACATCACATCTTTCTCGTCTTCCTCCTGCTTTTAGTTGTTCCTTCGTGGTCTTCTTTTCAGACTCTGTCATCACAACCCAACCTTATGGTGGTGGCATTCCCTGGGATTGGCCTCTCTTGTCTCTCCACATGCTCTATGTAGGTTGATGGCATTTATTATTTTGGCTTTGTGGGGGAAAAATCTGTGCTTCAGTGAAAAACTGCATTGTCTATAGCACACACTTTCTTATTCTGATTCTGTAAGAGCTGTTTCCCAACTCTGGAAATTGTAGATAACTGATAGTAATTTAGAATAATTCTTGTCTATAGACATGTAAATGGTTTCATCATCAGGAAGAGGGGCAGCCTTGTTCCCTCAAGGAAGAAAGCTGGTTTTTCCTCCATTTGCATATCCCTGATCTATAATTGTCCCTTACCTTTGAATTTTCCTCTGTACTGGTTGCAAAACCTCACGAGTTTCCTCACCAATGAATTAAATGCAGTTATGTTCATTTTTACATCTCTGTGAGAGTCCTGATTTTCTTTCCTTGAAAATTATTTTTTAACAGTTTTAAGTTATATCTAGAGCCAAAGAACCCAAATGTATGTCTCTATCATTGACCACCCCCTGCCTTACTGATTTGCATACACATCTAATTGATTCCTCTTATTGGAAGTAATGTTCTCTAAAGTGGCACTGAATTAGAGAACACTGAACCCATGGCTCCTAGGAGAAATACAAGGTTAGGTTCCTGTGAGCCTCTGCTCACCATGCTTTTGTCAACTGATTAATACAGGACCTTGTTTCTGTACACGATCTTGTTATGTGTGTTTCTATTTAAAGACAGATTACTTAAGAGATTTTTGTTAATTCATTAACATTGAACTGACAGCCAGCAGCCCCGTAACTCAGACCTGAACAAAGCTCATTTAATGCACCTATTTTCTCTGCAAAGCATATCACACCTTCTTGTGCTCAGGAACGTCAGATGATCCTTCGGCACTACGCTTGGGGGCCCTTTAAAGCAGCAAAATCACCACAGCACAAAAATGTGAAAAACATAACACTAACTAAACCATGAAAAGGACACTCACTTACAGGAGGGGAGCTGAAACAAGAAGGCAGAGTGCCACCTCGTCTGACCCCGCTAAAAATATGTGCATTGGGCAACCCACAGTTTTTACTGTTCCGTGCATGTCTGAATTACTGGGAAAGAGCTGAAAGTACTGATGTTGATGTTACAAATAAATTTTAGTGAGTAGGTGAATTTGCAAATATGAAATCTGCAAATAATTAAAATTATATTTCTGTATCTATATTAAATGTAATGTATGTATCCTCCATTAGTATTCAGGATCCATAAAAACTAAGACCATGTCTATTCAATTTGATTATATATTATTCAATTTAATATTTGTATTTATTTTAGTAAAAAGATACTTGAGTACATAGGAAAATATTTATTATGCATTGTTTAAAAATTTGTTACTCAACAACATTTACATATTGGCTCAATTTTGCCCAGGGAGAGCTATCTGTCTGTATTAAGAAACATAAACCCTAATGGAAAGAATTGTCTCAAAATTGTGTATAATCTTCATGTTGTGGGGGTCATGGCTTATTTTTACATCCTTTTTTAGTGTTTTTCTGTGTTCCAAAATAAAATAATGATAACATATATTTTTCATCATTGCTTGAAAATGCCATTAAGATGTGAATACCTGCCTTAACTTTTCCACTATATACAGCAGAAGTTTGAACAGCTCCAGGCACCAGGAACTCTCTAACTTGCAAAAAAAAATCTGGGTTAGCACCTCCAGACTGCTCATATGACAGGTTTAATAGCTCATCTCCATAGGGCCTGGTGCTCTCCTAGGTAATATCCTTCATCTAATGTCTTTGGAACTATGTGGCCAGAATTAAATGTCTTGCTCTTGGAATATTTTGTGTGACATATTACAGACATCCCATTGCACGCTTAGTCTGAACCTTAAACTCCATAATACAGAATACTGTTACCTTGATAGCCACACCTAATTGCAAATACACACTCATCCACTCTTCAAATTGGTAGATGTGCCAGCCAGACACAGAGGTCTGTCCACAGGGAGTCTAATATATTCAGGACAGTGGGATGGTCCTTCACACTCTGTAGGAGTCCTTTAGATGTCTACGCTGCCATGGCTTTGGACAAATGCTTTGTGATGGGTGCAGGGAAAGCCAAATCCATGTACCAACTATAAAAGGCAATTAAGGGTTATGTTATTGACTTCTTCCTTCTAAAGGATATTCCTCTGGGCTCAATTTTATTGTGTTTAGTTCATATACAGTCCTATATAAAATAGCCCAGGTCAAGTTTAAATGGATTCACTGCTTAACCTTAAATAAAAAAAAAAAAAAATTCAATGAATCAGAATCCTTGCCTCCTCCATCCCATTGCCACCACCTTTCCCCCAAGCTGTCTGGTTAATCCAAGATTCACAGCACACAGAAACCTTCTGTAGTGGACAGAGGGCAGGAGTCAGGTGCTATTATGAGATTTGAGATTTGGGAAAAATTACTCCTCAGAGCCTCAGTGTCCCTATGGTAAAATGACAGTGGTCACCTGAATTAAGTCACAGGGTCACTGCGTGGATCAATAGAAATCGTGCTTATAAAGCGCTCTGGGAAGATAGTACTGTAAAGGCTATGCAAGAGCAGGTGGTGCTGGCCGCTTGAAAGGGGCTGGAGCTTTCCTCCCAAAATAAGTTTCCCTAACAAGGTGCCTGCTCCACCATTATGTCTCCAACTTCAGATAATTTGCAAATATGGCACCCACTCTTACAGATGTGAAGCTTCTTTGGGTCAGGCTCTAAGATTCCATCCCTTCTCCCTCTGAAGAGACTCCTGTAACCGTCCTTCCCCAATCCATCATTGTTTGGGATATTGTTAGCTTATTCCGGCAATGGTGTTGGAATAATAGTTTAATACTGAAAAACAAAGTTGAAACCTCACCATCTACCAAAGACCAAAACAAACCCTTTATTGATTAATGAGCTAAATATAAGACATGAAACCATTAAAAATTCCAACTTGGTAAAAGTTTTTATCACTGAGTGATGCTTTGTTGAACTATTTTCATTTTTCTCCGTATATTTTTATGATTTTCCAAGTTTTCTCTGGTGCACATATTTGTCTTCACAACATTCATGCATGCAACGCTTATTTATTGCATGCCTCCAGGTGCCACCTATAACTCTACGCACTGGTGACCAGAACAGACAAGGGAACGACCCCTGGGGAGTACATAGTCTAATGAAAAGAGCAAGTTATATACACATACACACACGAATAAATAGATGACTATGAATTAGGAAAAGTTTGGTAAACTGTTTTAAATGGTTAAAATGGAGAGTGAGGAGAGAAGGCTAGATCAACAAAGTATATATATGGGTAATGAGAGAGAGAGTGAGCCTCTAGGCGTTCAAGTGCCAAAGCTCCAATTTACTAAGCACCTACTAAGTTATAAGCATTGTGCTTAGAGGTATATGGTCAGCTGGGTCCAGAGCAGGACTCTAATCAGACTCTGTGGGCCCCAACCTCAGCTACCTCTGAAACTGTGTGACTTGGAGCAAAACACTAAATCCCTCTGGCCTTAGTAGTGATAGTGATGATGGAACCTACCTCACGGGGTTATAGGGTTGCAGGCAAATGCAGTGGGGTAAGTCTTGCAGAGCATTATTAGCCATCATTAATATTAATGATCTCTATTTCTATCCAGTGAGGTAAGCAGCACTATTCTAATTTAACAGAGCGGGAAACCAATTCACAGAGGTCAAGCAATTGCCCAGGACTGCCCTGAATCCTAAGGAGTGAACCTGGTATTAAAACTCTGATGGGTCTGAAAACAAACCCCCTATTTAACTGCCCCTTACTCTATTTAAACACTGGGCTTGAAGCATGATTTACATCTCAGGGCTTAGCAAATTTGGGACTGTTTCTGTACTGTCCAAAAATGTCAATGACTCACTAACTGCAATAAAAATGCCCTCTGACATAGAGTGTTTTACAATTTATAACAATCATTCACATTCACATTGGATGTAAAAGGGTAAAACTATTTCTAAATTATATAAACTTTTGTGACCCATAGTCTCAATACCTGAATATACACGTATGTGTATTTATATGTATACATGAATATACAATACATACCTATATACAGTATGCCTGTGTCTGTCCCTATACACAAGTTCAGACAGATTAAAACATGTAGTTTTAAGAAGGGTTGTTTCCATTTAAAGAATCACTTTGATCTCAGAATTAGCTGCCCTTCCCCTAACCCTACATGATGTTTAGCTCAAAGCAAAAAATGTACAAAGAGGAGCCTGGAAATAGAGTCTGGAGAAAGGTGAACTGCTCTAGGAACTTGAATGAGAAGACTTTGCCGCATCTGTGGACAATGTGGGAGGGAGGAAAGAGAAAGAGGTGAAAATTTCTTGCCTGTTGAAAGGACTTTCGAAGTCTGAAGAAGGATGAGTTCTTGCCAGGTAGGATGGCAATGCAGCCCCTTGCCTGAGTACCACCAAACACCAAGAGAAGTTTGCTGCTGCAGGAAACAGCCTTTGTTCATGTGGCTTTGGGAGAGTTAGTGCGGAAGGGCCCAGGTCCACATTTGGTTCAGTCAGGGGAACTAGGAGAAGTTGACTGATGTTCTACAGTTCACAGCAGGCAGCGAACAGGGGCTCATGTGCTCCTCTGGGAATCTCCATGTGCAGAATTTGAAATGGGGAGTTCTGGTCAATACTTTACAGCATTCACTGGTAAACTGGCCACAGCTGATATGTGGTCTGTGTAGTTCTATTTCACAAAATTGAGACAGTAATTACACTTGTGGTTTTGTAGGCTCTTTTTTTTTTTTTTTTTTTTTTTTTTACTTCCTATAGCATGAACATTAACCCATGCCATTAGATAGATATACCCCCAAGCCGGGCGTGGTGGCTCACGTCTGTAATCCCAGCACTTTGGGAGGCTGATGCAGGCAGATCACAAGGTCAGGAGTTTGAGACCAGCCTGACCAACATGGTGAAATCTGGTCTCTACTTAAAAATATAAAAATTAGCCAGGCATGGTGGCACGCATCTGTAATCCCAGCTACTCGGGATGCTGAAGCAGGAGAATTGCTCGAACCTGGGAGGCAGAGGTTGCAGTGAGCCAAGAGTGCGCCACTGCACTCCAGCCTGGATGACAAAGAGAGACTCCGTTTCAAAAAAAAAAAAAGATACGCCCCCAAAACAGAGTTTGTAACAACACTGACACAGAATTCTGCTGTGTGCATGCACTAAAATTTACCTCACTACTCTCCTATTGTTGGTGCCTTTAAGTGATTTCCAAGTCTTTGTCCGTATAAACAATGCAGTGGTGACCTCTATGTCTGAATCTCTTTTTTGATCAGCTCTGAATATTTTGCTAGAAAAAAAAATTAGCAAATTGTCCTCTTAATATGCTGTACCAGTTAACTCACCTGCAGAAATCCCTTAAGAATCTGCTTTGTTATTCCTTGCCAATACTGCTTATTATCAATTTAAAAAATATATATGTAGGTGATACTACAGGTAAAATGCATTTATTTGATCATCTGTAACATCAGACATTTTAACATGTTTTTTGTCGTACGTATTTTGTTTAGCAGTTACCTCTTTATGCCTTTTAGCCTTTTTTCTATCAGTGTGATGACATTTTAATGTTACAGCTCTTTATGTGTTGAGATACTTTAGTTCCTTTCTCTCAATTTCGTCACATATTTTCCCACAACCAGTTTACTCGTCTGCGTTTTCAGTTTAGTTAACATGGCACAGATTTTTCTGTTTCTTCTCTTTTTATATAGCAAAATTTGTAAACTATGACCTCAATGGTGTATTTGCTTGCTTTGAATGAACTCAGAGTCTCTCCCAATAAAAAAAAATGACTATTTTCTTTATTTTTTTTCTAGTTTCACCTTTTAAGTTCTGAAACTACCCATAATTTAATTAGCATATTGTAATATGTGCAATAAATTCTATTTTTCCAAAGTATTTTACCATTTACAATTTATTAATCATGTACTATTTGATAAGTAATTTTCAATTCACATAATTTTATTTTTTTTAAAGGTGGGGTCTTGCTATGTTGCCCAGGCTGGTCTTGAACTCCTGGGCTCAAATGATCCTTCTGCCCCCGCCTCCCAAAGTGTCATATATATTTTAAAAGCCAGTTTTGCTATATATTGCATTCATTTCTGGGCTTTAATTATTATAGTTATTACAAATGTTGACTTTCACAGAGAAATCCCCCAGTCAATTTTTCTAAGGTTTTTCTGACTTCTTTCTCCTATATATTCTTTCAGATCAACTTTTAAATCACTTTAAGTTTCAAAATGGATCCCATCAAGATTTTGATGAGAACTTTATTAAACCCATCAATTAATTTGGGGAGAATTGATATTTTCACAATATTAAATTTGCTAATCCAACAACATGACATATGGCTTCATTTATTCAGATTTTGTTTTCTCATCCTCAATAAAATTTTGTAGGTGTGTGTATTTTCATATACATCCTGCACATTTCTTAGTTTACTCTCAAGTATTTATATTGTAATTACATTTGAGAATAGGATACATTTTATTATATTTTTATAATGGTTATTACTGGCATATGGCTATTGATTTTTGTTTATTTGCTTTGTGTCTGAACACAGCATTGAAATATTTTAGTAGTTCTGACAGCTTGTTTTTTTAGTTAAGTTTATTCTCATAGGCATTGAGGCTATAAGAACATTTTCTTCTGGAAATAAGAAAGTGCCTTTCCATTTCTAGCTTACTAAGAATTCTGATCAGTAATGAAGGCTGATTTTGTTCAAATTACTTTTTAGCCTCTCTCAAGAGGATCAGATGTTTTTTTATTATTTGGCCTACTGATATGAGGTATTGCACAAATAGTTTTGCTACTATTCGACATTTTTCATCATAGCATTCCTGGAAAACACTCAATGGGCCATGGTGCATTATACTTTGATAATGACTCTGGATTTCAGGAGATTGAGCTTTATAGCTGTACAGTTAAGGGTTCAATTCTCAGCTGGGCCATATGAGCAAGTGTGTGGCCTTGGGCAAGTCACTTACCTTCCAGACAGTGAGTGGAGGAATTATACCTACCTCACAAGGTTACTGCAGGAATTACGAGTAACATATTCAAAACAAGTTAAATACTATAGAACTTGTCATAGTAGATACTCAAACTGGCAGCCATTGTTTTCATCAATATCATCATACATTTTCTTTACATTGTCATCTCAAGTGTGTCATAGCTATAAGAGGGATTGAACTCTAATTTTAATATATTTGGGATGCTATTTTTAAAAAAGCCAGAGAGCTTGATAAACAAACACTGTTACCTTTTATTATCTTTAACACCTCTCTCTGACTCACTTTTCTTCAAATCTCAACCCTCAAATTTAGAAGAAATTAAGGACTTACTTGTTGACTTACTTTTTTAACTGAATACAGACTTAGTTGCTTCCTGCCTGCAGAGTTCAATTAACAAAAGCAAGATGTGGTAGAAAGAAAGTGACTTTTTTCCAGAGCTAGCTGGTGGGAAGTAGTGCAAGGCTCCTGCCTTAGGGTAACAGTTTGCTTCTGGGCAGAAAGCTGGGGCTTTAAAAGGGAGACTTGGAGGGAAGGGCATGCAGGGGAGAGGGTGAAGAAGCGAAGGGTCTATGTGACTTTTCAGATTTTTTTTTTTTTTTTTTTTTTTGAGATGGAGTTTCGCTCTTGTTACCCAGGCTGGAGTGCAATGGCACGATCTTGGCTCACCGCAACCTCTGCCTCCTGGGTTCAGGCAATTCTCCTGCCTCAGCCTCCTGAGTAGCTGGGATTACAGGCACGTGCCACCATGCCTAGCTAATTTTTTGTATTTTTAGTAGAGATGGGGTTTCTCCATGTTGCCCAGGATGGTCTCGATCTCTTGACCTCATGATCCACCCACCTTGGCCTCCCAAAGTGCTGGGATTACAGGCGTGAGCCACCGCGCCTGGCCTTCAGATTTCTTATCTATCTGGAGGTCTAGCTAGTGCCATCATGGGCAGAGTGAGGTTGTAAATGGAGGCAATCTCCTACTGGGGGAGAATTCTGGACGTGCCTGGTTTGCTTCAAGGTTCAGTCTCTGGGACTTTTAAGTAGACATAGTTAGACAGGCTTGATGTGTTGGAAGTGTCTGGTGGAGAGAAGGCAAAGATTATAAATTCGTTCCTAAAGAGGTAAGCAGGAGGTGGGGGAAAGAAAAAGCATTTTAAAAAAAGCATTCATTTCTTTCCCTTTTAAAAATCGGTTGCTCCGTTACACTATTACACTTCATCGTCCAGGAGGCCCTAGCTCCCTAAGGGGCATGGAGTGGCAGAGAAATCTAAAAGTGCAACTGGATGTCTAATAAGGCGTCTCTCGTTGCTTTGGAATTTCATCTACGACTACAAAACCAGAAAGCGTACAAAATAAATACTGCCACCTTCTACAGAGAAGACCTGAGGGACTTCCAGCTATTTCTTCCAGAGAACACTAAGAGGTTCCCAAGTGGACCCTCACTCTTCCCTCCCAGAACCACAGTCAGCTCATACGATAATGAGACGTCACGGGTTAGGGGAAGACAGTCTCTGAGATTACGAATTCCAGGTTTAAAGAGAGACCTTTGTCTGTTTCTTAAGCAAAGGGAGAGGGACTCCAAAGTAACCAACAGTACACAGCGTGTGACGGTGGGAGATGAACATCTTCTGCCCATACAGGTGCTTGTCCAACTGCGGGTAACTTTTAGGGAGCCTTGATCATGCGGCTCCATAACTGAGTATGACATCAGGGCAGGTTTTCTCCCTCCTTTAGCTTTCATCTCTCTTCTGCGGTCCTGCACCCCAGAGGAAGAGGAGGGTGCAGCTTTCATCTCTCTTCTGCGGTCCTGCACCCCAGAGGAAGAGGAGGGTGCAGCAGCAGCAAAGCAAGTGGGAGCACGGTGACGCCAGAACTGCCAGAACCCTTCCTCCGCATCCTTCTAAGGAAGTGCTGGCCAGAATCCATCTTCTGCGGCTGCCTTCAGTCTAGGCTCATCTGCACTGAACAAGCAACTAGGTCCCTTTGAGCATGGTGTAGCATGCATGGAAGTCCCCTCCTTCCCTAGTTCCTCGTGGTCTTACAAATTTCTCCATTGGTCTTTAGAATCCATTGACTCTACGGCTTTGATTCTGGATGCGACAGTCGTTCAATTTTCATTTCTATTAACTACTCTTTTCATGTTCCCCCAAGATTGATGGATCATCTAACCAGAATTACAGCAGAGCAGAGATGGAGGTTAGATGTCTGTGTTCATATTACCCTCCTGCCCAGAAGGATATCCCATTCTACTTCTAATTCAGAACCCTAAGAGTTAGACCAAGTTATATTCCTCCCATTTTATAGATGGTGCAGCCAAGGCATAGAGAAATGAAAAAGAAAAACTCACAAGGCTAGTTATGTGACACTATTCTATTTTCTAGACCTTCAATTACCTCTTTTTATCATCCTCTGCCTCTACTCTGTCCTAGAACTGCATGCTTCCCTGAAAGACCCTCGCCTGTGGGACCCACTGGCTTCTCAGAAAACAGAGAGACCACCTGAGGCTGCTTATTGCAGAGAGTGAGGACTCACTTCCAACCCCTTTTTACTCTGGGCTTGAAAGGCTTCATTCTTACAAGCCTTGACCTCCTCAGAGAGAGAAGGATCTGCACAACATGGTTCTCCCTCTTACTTGAGACTAAAGACAATCACAGAAAGGAAATTCCCACCCCCCTTACCCCACGCCCTATCATGAAGTACCATCACAGCTACATGTCAAGGACTCTGTGACAGGCAAACAGACACATATGTCCCGTCTTCCCAGCACTGATCAGAGCTTGATGCTAAACCACTACTGGGTAAGAAAGTACAGAGAGTAGCAACTAGAGAAATCCTTCTTAAAACAGGGTCCATCATGCCACAGTGAAGGAAATTAGGTTCTGACATCCTTTTCCCAGGCCTGAGATTTATTTCTAAATAAAGTTTATTAAAGGGCCCCTATGTTCCCAGTTCTCTGCAAGGCATATAACTTATCTCACTGAAGCTTTCCAACAAAATGGTGCATTATGATATCCCTTAGATGGAAGAAAATAAATTGAGTCACAGAGAGTGATGTAACACATCCCGATCACCCAGCCAGCAAGTGCCCAGCTTGAAATAAAAACCAGATTATTTTTGGCTCTAAAGCCCATATCCTTTTCATTCAATTCTAATGACTACTCTCACTTCATTGAGCCCAGCAATTTGAATTTATCTTTTTTATCCCCCTGGAGAAAAGAGAGAGGTAGACACATATCACTGCAAGTAGAAATCCATAAATATGTAAATAAAATAGAACGTGCAATCAACCCTCAGGTGGAGGGAATAGAAAGAGAGCCCTCCAAATCAGCAGCATATGCGGTGTCTCTGGCTGTACAAAGCCACTTTTCACTTGGAGAGCTGGGACTCTGCAAGACCACAATGAAGTGGGATGCCATGCAAGGGGCCTTTGATTTACAGAAGTACGCAGACATGGTGGCGGGGCAGGGGACAGGGGCATGGGCGATTCCGTGACTGGATGGCTGATCTGCGTTTCCGTAACTATAATCGGAGTGGCCTGGGGTCTGCCTTAAGCAAAGTTTGGGGGAATGAAAGTAAGCAATTTCTGGGGATTAAGTGAGACAACTGTGAGTGGCTGAAGACCTGTTTTTGAGATGAGGAAGAATATGCCTCCTGAGAGCAAAACTTACAAGTGGGTGTTTCAAGGAGGCATATTTGAGGGTGACAATGAGGAAGAGCTTCTTCTACCTAATGCTAGACGATAGTCTTAAGATACCAACAAGCTGGTGCCCAAGCCATTGAAAGTGGTGCCTGCAGGAGAGGTACAGGGCCAGGTTGGACCCGCGTGGTGTCCATATCTCTTGTCATCTCACCTGCTCTCTCCAGTTGCTGACCTCAGCATCCACTGCCCTTGGTTCTCACTGTGGACTCCAGAAAGTTAATGCTAGCAGCCTGCCTACTGCCCCTACTCTTTTGAACCTAATGGATACTCTGTGTATAATCCACCCAGAGTTGTATGATAACCAAGCTAACACTGGTAGAGAACAATAGTAACCCCCCCAATCTCTAGCAGTGAACTGGTCTGCTATGGAAGAGTGTAAACTTGCCATCAGAGGCAGCATTCAAGGGGAGGCTGGGTCGGCAACACACAGCTCTTCTAGGACCCAGCTCCTATCACTGGACGTCTGCTCTTGGGAATGTGCTGGAGGAAAGCACAAAGCATGCTAGACAAGAAAGTCTCTGAGAGCCCGGAGTACACCATAAACTCTGAAATGGGATTTCCCAGGAGATGATGAACAACAAAAGAATATGGTCCACCTTCGAGATGCCAATTAGCTCTGAGAAGTGGACAAGTCAGACTTCCTATTTTGATATCATTTTTCATAACCATAGCATCCATAATAATAGCAGCAACCTATAACAGTTTGGTTCACTACAGGCAGCTAAAGAACATTTTGAGTTTTCGAAGCACTTTGATATATGTGATCGCATTTGCTCTCAGGCCTATACCTCATGCAAGATGGTAAATGATTAAACCAGGGAAAAGAAACAACATAATAAATAAAAATATAAGAAATGGGGCATCTCAAAAGAACAGCATGAAGACAGAGAATTAAGTTGCTTTCATCAGTACTAAGACATCCCTTTGATCCTAAAGCCCGGGTGAAATCAGGTAGTCCTCATGGAAGAAGTTATCTGCTGATCTCTCCTGAGCTCCAGATTTATACATTCCCATCATCTGCTATGCATCTTCACCTCCGATACAACATATCCAGACCTGAGGTCATTCCCTTTTGTGTTTTTCAGCTCAGAATATTGTTCCACCACTGTGATAATTAATGCTGAGTGTCAACTTCATCAGATTGAAGAATACAAAGTATTGTTCCTGGGTGTGTCTGTGAGGGCGTTGCCAAAGAAGATTAACATTTGAGTCAGTGGACTGGGAAAGGCAGATCCACCCTCATTCTGAGTGAACACAATCTAATCAGCTGCCAGCATGGGCAGAACAAAAGCAGGCAGAATGTGGAAAGACTAGACTGGCTTAGTCTACTGGTCTACATCTTCCTCCTGTGTTGGATGCTTCCTGTCCTCAAATATCGGACTCCAAGTTCTTCAGCTTTGGGACTCGGACTGGCTTCCTTTCCCCTCAGCTTGTAGACAGCCTATTGTGGGACCTCACCTTGTGATCATGTGAGTCAATACTCCTTAATAAACTTCCCTTTATATATACATCTATCCTGTTAGTTCTGTCCCCATAGAGAACCCTGACTGATCATAGCATCCCTCAGTCATCTAAACCAGAAGCATGGCAGTATCACCTTTGATTCCCTTCTCCCAACTCCTTATTCTGCGATTCCTATCTGATTGTCTGTCCAGGTTCTGGTTTAACTGGCTGGGAATCTTGCTCTGAACTCCAGCCTACCGGGCTGGGAGGCTGCGCTACAGCCAAACTCTTGACAATCTCCTCCTTAAGGGTTAAGGAGGAGGTATCCTTTGGGTTAAGGGAAGAATATCCTTCCCTTGGTTCCGCAGAGTTTTCTTAATCAGTGACCTCTCAGAACAGGCAGAGGAGTGAATCCCCACCTGCCTTTGCTGAATTGCCTCTCCAGTATCTTCCTCTGCTATACCCAAGCTTGTAGCTTATTGCTGCCAAGTCTCTGCCTGCTACTAGTATGTCCTTACTAAGCCAACCTCTGCCACCAGTGCCTAGCACAGAATTTGGCACAAAGAAAAGACTCAGTAAATGTTTGACAGAAAGAAGCAAAACTTTGTATAGCAGTTATTCATTCTCAGCTGATCTCCATAGTCACCAACCTCCCTACTGCCCAAAGCTACCCTCAAGAGGACACTTGTGGGCAGAGGAGGTCCCCAGGGCTGAAGACTCCATCAAGTCCTACGGTGAAGAGTTTCTTCGGCCAAGAGATCTAGCATTTAACTTATTGGTGATCTTGGTCCAAAGATTCTGAGTCTCAGTTTTCCTCCCATGTACTTCTCAGAGCTGTTGCGAAGATCAAGCTATGGAATGAGCATCCTTCTAAAGGGCCATGTTGGTTTGTCACTATACATAAGTTAGACTTAAATTTGTGTATGAAACAGCATCACTCAGCAGGTTCCTTACAGCAGATTTCTAGGCTCACCCCCAGAATTTCTGATTCATTCAGTCAGGGGATAGGGTCTGAGAATTTGCATTTCTAACAAGTTCCCAGGGGAATACTTCTCTTAAGCCATTTGGGTTGTAATAATGGAATACCATAGACTGGGTAACTTATAAACAACAGAAATTTACTTTTGACAGTTCTGGGGGATGGAAAGTCCAACATCAAGGTGCAAGCAGATTAGGTGTCTAGTGAGGGCCAATTTCCTGGGTCCTCACATGGCAGAAGACACGAAGGAGCTCTCTGGAGCCTCTTTTATAAGGGCATTGATCTCATTCATCAGTGTTCTGCCCTGATGACATCATCAACACCCAAATGTCCCACCTCCTAATATCATCACTTCAAGGGTTAGAATTTCAACATATGAATTTTAAAGGAACACAAGTATTCAGTCTACAGCAATACTGATGCTGCTGGTCCAGGGACCACACTTTGAGAACCACTGCCCTAGATGATTCTAAGATCATTTCTCTTCCCATGCTGCCCCTGTTTTTCCTCCATGAAGTACGCTATTTCAATGCTTGCCTTTATGTTTTATCTTTTTTGCTGTTTTGTTGAAATCTGAACCCAGCCTGTAAATTCCTCTGGGCAGAAATTATACCTTCCACATTCCACACACTGTCTCTTTCTGTTGTATAAAATAATGAGTACATTTCCAGTGTGATTAATAATAGAATAGGAAAAGGAGGAAAATCTCAGACTACCAACACCAATAAACAACACCTACAAATAGCTATCAGCCCTGGAATTCTCTTAAAAATTAATTACGAGGCAAAAAACATTCCACCATCAGTAGCAATGCAGGAGGGAAGATTGCCTTCTTGATGACACATTTTGTAAAATGTGGGTTATTCAAGATTTTAGCTGTAACTTAAACACCAACGTTTTTTAAAAATAAAATACCACAATTGCATTTCAACTCATAATTTTTATATTGATAGCCAGACTATTGTGTTTTCAATATGTAAAATCCATTACACAGTCATGGCAACAGTTTGCAATAGATTGTAAATTTTTATTGAGATGATCATCTTGTGATTGAATTTCAAAATATATTATATGATCATCAGCAAATAAGTCCACGGGGGCTGCTAAAGTACTGTGAATATCATTTATAAAGATCAAAAACCCTGGAAACTCCTACATTTACCCTGTGGAAAGAGAGAAGTTTCATCAGCAGGATCAAATCAATTATTTTTATGGATGAATATTGCATTGCAAAGCTGAGATAAGGTATTACCCAGTTTAATAACATATCATTATGTCCTTTGAAAGTAGTAAGTTTCATAATCAGGTTTCAGTGAGGAATTTTACCAAAGGCCTGTTTTGAAAATAATCAAGAAAATGGCATCTCTGTTCATCATAGTGGTTCAATAACCTTGCAAGGAATATTTCCAAGCGATGAAAATACCTGGGTTACATACTACCACGATACACCACTGATATACTTAAGAATGGTTACAGCCAATCCACTATAACTCGTTTTGAAAACGCAATGTGTTCCCACACAACTAATATATGAAAGAGCAATTTGAGCATAACACGAACTTTGCATTTGCTTATGTGTGATTTTGTATGTGAGAAACATTAGGGAAGAAGAAATCTGCACCTAGCAGAACTGAGCCACCTAGAAATACACGAAACACACACAGTGCCAACTCCTACCTGCCCCTCAGCTCACTGCCTGTATTCTAAGCCACAACTAGTAGTACAATCTTACTCCAATTTCAAACAGCTTTCCTTCCACCACTTCACAGTCACTCACAGGCTGCAACCTCCCTGATGCTCACTTCCACAGCAAACTTCAGGTCTTTTTCAAGGTAATACACCATCTGTGTTGAGTATCCCTTATCCAAAATGCTTGAGACCTGAGGTGTTTCAGATTTCAGATTTTCCTGAATTTCAGAATATTTGCCTATGACCTAATAAGATATCTCAGGGATGAGACTCAAGTCCAAACACAAAATTCATTTATGTTTTATATATATTTTGGGCAATCTTCTATAATATTTTAAATAATTTTGGGCATGAACCAAGTATGTGTACACCGAACCATCGAAAGCAAAGATGCAACTATCTTAGCCACTTATGTGGACAATTCTGTGATTGTCTGTCATCATGATAATTCCTGACTCTGAATGCATATGCTATCGATAAGCAATAATCTTCTTACGTAAGTTCTTAACAGTAAAAAAGAATAAATGATATGTCATTAATGCTGTGAAAAATTAACGTGTTCAGGTTAACTGAGCAGCACAGTAGCCTCAGCAGATACCTGGATCAGCTGTTGACCATCAGCAGCAAACATCCTGGCCTTCAGTCCTCTCCCTATGATGTGCTTTGATAAAGGATTCCTATACACTGCATTTTAGTTTTTTTGGTGAAAACAAACATCAGAAGAAGTGGAGGAACCAGGAAGTGGATCCGTTAGGGATAAGGAGACATTCTCCTGGATGGCTTTTTAAAATGTTTCCTCCATAGTCATCCGCCTTATTAACAATGATTTTTGTCTTAAACATCTCTGATTTTTTAAATTGACACGGTGTCCTGTTGTCCTGTGAATGCATACTGCTCCAGTCCTTCAATAAGCCCATTGCCCATGTTTGCCGTGTTATCTACAGGCACTTTTCCTGCAGTGTTAACAACGTCATCTTCATTTGTGATACTGTGTTGGCACTCAGTAAGTTTCAGATTTTGGGGCGTTTTGGATTTCTGATGTTCAGATTAGGAATGCTCTACCTGGATGAATGCATTTCTTAGCCATTTCACATGCATCAAATTGTGCCACCAGTTTTACTAGATTCCCCTCTTTTTTGATGTGTCACTAGTGAAGTATGAATGTGGCTCCCTAGCTCCATTTTCTCCATAATCCCTGTGGTTTGTATTTCATAACTTGACAAAGTGTGGTGATTCTTAGGGACCTGTATGTCAGGCTATGGCAGAGCTGAATGCACTTTCCTTTGTTTGTTCCGTGGTTCCTGTACTGATGGATCCTTCCCCCCATTCCAGAAGCCTCAGTGACTCCTTTTTGTCTTCCGAAGCCCATGTTGCCTGCTTCCCTGAACCATGCCTGCCTCTACTAGAACATCCCCAGCTGTATGTAAGATGCTCTCTCTCTTACTGCTCTCTCTCTCTCTCTCTCTCTCTCTCTCTCTCTTTTATTCATCATGATGGGGCCAAATATCAAAGAGTCATAAAATCTAAGTGTAATTCCTCACTGTGCCACTGGCCATTCTACGACTTTGCACAAAAAGTTTAAAAGTATTGAGTCTCTATTCCTTTGTGTATTTAAGAAATGTAAGTACTTACAACAAAAGCTTACTTAGAGTGAAAAAAGATATAACACAAATAAGGTAATTTGTATCAGAAAACAGCAAGTTCTTTTAGTTTCTTGAGTTGCATCCAGAGCCAGAGCATCTCAGGGGTACAGTGAGACACACACTGTTAGCCAATAGCCCCGATAAGAAATGCAGTAGACGCCAGGAGGCCTGGGATACAGTTGGATCCACAGAATCGCTCCTCTTAGACACAATCTCAGCCAGCAAACTCTTACAGGGCACCCAGGAATATCAGGGAGACAGGGTAGTCAGTACCCCATAGAGATGGAATGGAATCCAGAGGACCCTCAGAGGAATAGTATCAACCCAGACTCAGGTAGGGGAAGGGGCCTCCAGGGGATACAGAGGCAGGAATCTCCTAGGGACTAAGGCAGTTCCAGAAACAATTCAGGGACACTGTCAGAGCCAGGAGCCCCTCAGAGACAATGGTAGAACCATCAAGAACCAATACAGGAAACCATGGAGAAAACTGTCAAAACCAAAGGTCATAGGCCCCGCTTAGGGAGCCTCAGGAACAATGTTAGAATTAGAAACACATTAGAGATACAACCAAAACCAGAAGCCCCCAAGGACATAATCTAAATGAAGCCTTTAGGGGGCTCATTCAGAGCCAGAAGCCCTCAGAGACAAAACCAGAGCAGGAGCCCTCAGCAAAACAGAGCCAGGAACCCTCAGAGAAATAGGGCTAATGGTTCCCAGAGACACAAAACCAAGAGACCTCAGAGACGTTATTAACATTAGAAAGCCTCAGACATATAAATGGCACCAGGAGTTCTGGAAGACGCAGATCCACTGTGTCTCATCAGAAACGCTATTAGAACCAGGAACCTCCATGACCCAGCTAAAGTCAAGAGGTCCTCAGAATCATAGTCAGAGATAGAAAGCCTCCAGAGATGTAACCACAGCCAGAAGGTCCTCTAAAAAATGACCAAAACCTTGATTCTTTTCATCCACAATAAGAAACATTCATATTCAAAGAAATTTAGGAATTAACTGTCACAGGAAAACAAGAGGAAGGCCAGTCTTGGCAACAGCACAGCCTCTCATAATGGAGCCTGGAAAAAAATATCTTACCTGCACACTTGGTCCTGGTGGTGAGAGGAGGCCCTGGCGGTCCCGTACCCCCCTCGCCTGGTCGTGTGAGGAGCACTCGGATCTCATACTCCACATCGGGGTCCAGATGCCATAACTTATAGTTGGGAGAGTCGACTATGTGGGTCTCGGCCCAGGTGCCCGTGGTGGTGCGATACTCCACTTCTTTCAGGATGATGGGGCCATCCCCGATGATGGAGTTGGCATTTGGCTTGATCCACAGGTATGTGGCCCCCACAGCCAGCAGCTCTGGGGGAGCAATGGGCGTGGGAGGCTCTGTAAGACAAGCGATCAACAAAGGACTGTCAGACTCAAATGATTTACACAGCAGACTCCAAGCACCTAAGGACAAGGGACAGAATTCTAGACGTAGCCACAGAAAATAGTCAGAAAACCTTTTTTATTTTATTATTTAATTTTTTTGAGATGGAGTCTTGCTCTGTCATTCAGGCTGGAGTGCAGTGGCACCATCTTGGCTCTGCAACTTCTGCCTCCTGGGTTCAAGCAATTCTCAAGCCTCAGCCTCTCCCAAGAAGTTGGGATTACAGGAACCTGCCACCACATCTGGCTAATTTTTGTACTTTTAGTAGAGACACGGTTTCACCATGTTGGCCAAGCTGGTCTTGAACTCCTGACCTCAGGTGATCTGCACGCCTCAGCCTCCCAAAGTGCTGGGATTATAGGCATGAGCCTGAAACCCCTTTTTAAATTCCACTCATGCCCTACTTTAAGCGTTTTCATGTATGTACCTTAATCCGTATTTCTTCAGTAACTATATTCAACACCTACCTTATCTCCTTCATTTAAAGAAATGAAAGAAAGAAGGCCATGTGAGGAAATGATTTTCCTAGAACACAGCAAAGCTGCTAGGTGAATACTCTGCTTTCTAGACTCAAAGGAAAACCTGCTTTTGCTGAAGTGAAGTTTGGCTCAAAACCCAGGGGAGCCCGAGGTGTCTAAACATTTCTTACATAGAACACATAGATTGTTAGCTGAAGTTCTTTCCAAAGGGTGATCTGAGCCTAAGTAGAAAAAGAATGATGCCACAGCAAGAATTCAGCTTCTGCCTTAACCCAGCGGGTTTTTTCTAACAGAGAGTGTCATGGGCCACAGTGGACCCGGTGGGAATGAGGGGTCAAAGGAAAAGTCATGCTGAGTTATCTTGTATCTGCTCTGTGCTGCCACCTGTCTTCCACTGAGTTCCACGCAGTCAGCTAAATAGACCAGAGGTTCAGCAGGCTTGTATCGGAGCCTCTTCCTTGCAATCACTAGCCCATGGCAAAGCTACAAAAATTAAAACTTTCTTGTACTTATTCTGTACTTTAAAATCTCACACATATTATTTCATGTAATTCTTGGGTAACATTATCACCTTCACTTTAATGGAGAAAACAAAAACAAAGCAAAACTGAGAACCTAGGAAATCAGGTCACCTAACCACGGTCATGGAGAAGGTGGCACGGGACGAAGCTTATGTCTGCATGACTTCCTGGACCAACGTGCACCAAGGAAGGCTGTCTGCCTCTTAATACTCATTTTTTTAAAAATCACACTGAATATATTTGTTATTTTTATTTGTAGTAAAAGCGGCAGAACAATAAAGAAAATGTAAGAAAGAGAAAATATGAGAAGAAATGGAAGAAAATGGAGAAAGATGGAAGAAATAGAAACTGTCTCTACCACCCAACACAGCCATTTTTAGTCCTCCATGTTTCATTTCAATGTTTATCTATGTACTGACATATTTTTTGTGTGGTTATAACACACAGACCCAATGTAGATTAATTTTTCTTCCTTCACTGATATTGTAAGGATTTGTTTTTCATACACTGCTCGAGCTTTGTTATCACTGTCTTTAATATTTACAGAACAATCCATCAGGTTATCACACTATTCTCTAGTTGCTGGACACATGAGTTGTTACATGTTTTGCTATGGTATGATAAATAATGCTGCAATGAACATCTTTGTGCAAATGACTTCAGTCTGTCTTATCTCATGTTTTCTTAGGACCAACTGCCAGGAATGGGATTATCTGGCAAAGGGTATGAATGAGAGGAAATGAAGAATAGAACAAGGAAAAGGAGAAAGGGGAAGCATGGGGGAGGCATAAGAGGGTGGTATGCAATGTGCATTTGTTTGCAAACATGTTACTTATAGAAGCCTCCAGGTTGTTCACATGGATAGAAGGCAGGTATACATTTTAGTTTGGAACTCAGGTAAGGGCTTTGAGATAGAGACTCACTCAGCATTTTCCTTCTAATTAATTACCTAGAAGGGAATATTCTCTAGAAACAGAATAATTGCTAAAAAAACAGAGGTGGACAATATTTTCTCAGTGTGACTCGAAGCAAATCTTAAGGGACAACTTCAGATTGCCTCTATTATAGCCTGCCATTTGGTCAGAGAAGGAAATTAAGCAGATTAGTCAAGCTAGATGCTTTTCTTTACAAAGCCATGGAGGTTATTACTCAAGACCTTGTTATCTCAAAGGTGTTTACAAATTGATTTTTGGATAATTTGTTCCAGGTAGAGAAGTTAGGTTGGCAGGCAGATAATTTCTGAGCTCACCCTTTGTGCATGTTAAATATATGGACCCTTTGATTGCCATTATCAACTCTCCAGAGCTCCCATCAGTCTCCAATGAAGCCCCAGGGGTGATATTTTGTAGCTCTGTGATGACTCTGCCCAATTCCTTAATATAATTATTCACAGACTAGACCGCTACAGAATTAAGAGCAGCAGACTTCAATAATTTGGGGGCTGAGTGAGTGGCCCCATTTAGTTCTTTTCCATCGACTTTTCATCATGGTGTTCTGCTCTCCTATTTCAGAGAGTAGTATTCAATTGCTGACCACCAGAAAGAAAATAAAGTATTAATCTTTCCAAATGGTTAGCTTCTTTTCATGTATTTCTAATGGCATGTGTGAGTATGGTAACAAACATCCCCTTGAGGATATAAATGTCCCTATCTCAAATGACTTGCGACTTCACACATTTGTGTGCAGATTAGCCATGTGGTTCTCTCTCTGTCCATTTCCTCAAGAATAGACCGTGTAAGTTTATCACAGTGTTTCCTCTATCTGGCACCAAGGAAGACATCAGATTATTGTTTGCTTTATTCTTTCTTTTTTCAGTGATCCACTGATTTATAATTGACGTTGTTTAGAAGGCACATGTACTGGTGGTTCAGAGAGAGAAGCAAAAGTAGCACAGAATGAATTTTTTGGTAAGCAGCACATCATTTTTAAAATACATGGAAAAACCATATTTATTATATCAGTTCTCTATCTCCAAGATGAACTCTTCAACAAGACAGTATAGGAAATGTACACGGCCATCCAGTCCAATGGCAAGAGTCATCAGGAAGGAAAAGGAAACCCTTGGGTATCCCATGTGCCAGACAGAGCACTGAGTACATGAAATGTAATGCAGCCAAGTAACTCAGTGATAATAAAGTGCATAATAAAGTCACTATGAGGGTTGCAGAGGCAGCTTTGACGCCTGTGAAGGAACCTAACCTTGTTGAGAGTTTAGAGAAGGTCTTGCAGAGAGAGCTTAGGGGAATACTGTGCTGCGACCACTCAGGTTGAGTCTACGAACAAAGAAAAATTCCTGGCAGTTCCCTAGTTCCGAGTTGCTTGGGCCAGACAGATAAACAATGAAAATGATGTGTCCTGGACACTTTTTCATTCACTCACTCGGTAAACATCGAGTCTCTGCTGCTTGTCACACACTGTCCTAGGCACAGACACAGTCTTGGCTGCATGGAGCTCACCTTCTGGCCTTCACTCAGGATTCAGACAACGGAGTCAGGAGAGAAGAAAGCTGACTCAGAAGTGGCTGAGGAGGAAGGCATCAGAGAACGGAGAGGCCCTGGGAGCTAGACCTAGGTAGGAACTTATAGATCCAAAGATGGATGCACATATACACAGTGGAATACCGCTCAGAGAGAAGAAATGAGCAAGTTGCAGACGCACACAAAGACATGAGTAAATCTCAAAAAAAATTCATCCAAAAGTAAAATAAAGAAGAATGCATGATGACTCCACTTATGTGAAAAGTTCAAGGAAAAGCAAAACTGCTCCATGGTGATAAAAGACAGAAGCATAGTTACCTAGATGGCAGGTGCTGACCGGTATAGACCCTGAGGGAATTTTCCGGGATGTTAGAATGTTCTCTATATATTGATTTGGGTAATTAAATAATAGAAATCAGAACAGTGTTAGCATAAGGGAGATGAGTGCCTGGAAGAAGGCATAAGAAAAACTGGGGAGACTATGACCATTTCTGTATCTTGACTAGGCTTATATAAGACTCATTAAACTGTGAACTTAAAACACAGCTATTTCTAAGTATATAAGTGATACCTTAAAAGTTAAAAAAAAATCACAACAATATGGATATGTGACTCAGCAGGTGGAGAGAATGCCACTAATTACTTGAAACTGAATCCCAGAAAATTGGGAGAAAATGGGCCCTTACTCCCATACCATTCCCTCCAGACCATCCTATCAGCACCACCAGATGCTTGAATTCCTAAAAGTTTTCCTAACAAGGCATTGTTCAGTTTCTCATCCACACACCAGATTCTTACCCATGGTCCTTTTCACATCTAACACAACCAGCTCCTTACCAGACTCCACACCATCAGCTGTGCAGAGCCAGGAGTAAGTGTTTCACATCTGAGGACACCCTCTGCTCACAAAGTTTGCAACCAAATTAAGGAGGAGGAAGTCTTGCCTTCAGGGAGCTAAGGTCTGAGCTGGGAGATGACTTCAGTGCCTTTCAGCCAGGCATCAAAGTGCCGCAAGGACAAGGACGCCAGGAGCCATCCATGAGGCCTGGGCAGCAGTGGCCCGGAGCTTTCAAGGCTCTCCTTCAGCATGTAGATGGTGAGGTGGCCCCTTCATGTAATTTTGCCTTATCCTCAGGCAGCAATCTCCAGACCAATTCTGTCTTTCTTTTCCCTGCTGTGAGCACTTGTAACAGTTTGACTCCCCAGAAATTCCTACAGAGAGTAAAAGTGTTTCAAATAGCTGGAGATGGAGCTGTGCACATGTATTGTCTGCTCCAGACAGAAATCAAACATTTTGAGAAAAACTAAATGTTACTAAGATGTGAAGTTACTATAATGTGAATTAATTATAATGTTATAATTAAGGTGAGAATAACCTGGGCTCCAACACTTTCCTCCACACGCCTCACCCTGCCTGATCACTGTTTTAATTGCATTTCTATTCACTGGCCCTTCTGGTCTGTGGGAATGCCCCCAGCCACCCCACCCTCCCCACCGACACACATGCCTTCACACACAGACAGAAACACTGTTGTACCGTCCTCATTTCCAGACTTGTCTGTGCCATTTTTCCCAACTAGAATAGCTTTCCTTTTCTTTTCTTTTCTTTTTCCAAGATAGAGTCTCGCCCTGTCACCCAGGGTGGAGTGCAGTGGCGCAATCTCAGCTCACTGCAACCTCCACCTCTTGGGTTCAAATGATTCTCTTGCCTCAGCCCCCTTGGTAGATGGAATTACGGATACCTGTCACTACGTCTGGCTAATTTTTTTTATTTTTGGTAGAGATGGAGTTTCTCTGTTTGCCAGGCTAGTTTTGAACTACTGATCTCAGGTGATCCACCTGCCTCGGCCTTCCAATATGCTGGGATTACAGGTGTGAGCCACTGCGCTCAGCCTTCGTTTACTTTTAACTAAACCATGCCTATTTTTCTTTTCAAATCTGCTTCATGACTACTTAGTTTTGTGTAGCACAGGGCTAGCCACAGAGTAGATGTTCAATGCTGATTAGACTCTCTATGTGCAACACTGTTATCACAAAATAACGGACTGAGGATCAAAAAGGACTACCTTGGGGCCAGGCTGTAAGCTTTCCTTTGCCTCAGTTTACCACTAGTCAGGTGTGTGACTCTACTCAATCTTCATGATCCTCAAATTATTTTACCTTGACAACGAAAGATTCAAGTCATAAAGTTCCTAAATCCTCTACCAAGGGCCACAGCGATTCTATGTGTACTCACTGACTACCCTAACAGTGAGCTGTCGGCAGTAGTCAGCCTTTTCATTCCTCCCTGGCTTGGGCTCAGGGTCCCTGGACACAACCTAAGTAGATACAGCACCATATCCACCAGTAGGTGCCAACCAGAATTAGTCTTTGTTGACTGAGCACAGTGACTTATACCTATAATCCCAGCACTTTGGGAGGCCAAGGTGGGCAAATCACTTGAGGTCAGGAGTTTGAGAGCAGCCTGGCCAACACGGTGAAACCTTGTCTCTACTAAAAATACAAAAATTAGTCAGGCGTGGTGGTAGGCATCTGTAATCCCAGCACCTCAGGAGACTGAGGCAAGAGAATAGCTTGAACCTGGGAGGCAGAGGTTGCAGTAAGCCAGGATCACACCACTGCACTCCAGTCTGGGTGACAGAGACAGACTCTGACTCAAAAAAAAAAAAAAAAGTCTTTATGCCCTAACCAAACATACAGCCAAAGGTCAATAAATATCTGATGTCTTACTTAAATGGGTAGAAAAAATATTTGATATGTTTTCCCAAAATAAGAGGTTGAGGGTGGCAACAAAGAGATGAAAAGAACAAGAAGTAGGATGTTGTAGAGAATAGTGAATGCACCTCTAAGCAAAGTATTGGAAGTATTTAGGGAGAAGACATCAAACAACGGATAGAAAGCAACAATCAAAGACATATGCAAAGAAAACTTCTCTGAAATACCCAACGGCCTGAGTTTGCAGACTCTGAAGAGCGCAGTGGGTTCCAGGCAAAATCAATGATGAGGCTCAAGCTTAAGCACATACAGGCAACATATCTGAAATACAAAACGAAAGAAAAATTCCCACAAGCCTTCAAAAATAACAGATATCATCAAAACAAAATGAAAAGACTAAAAACTCTGGTTTCAGACTTCATCATTACAATTCCAAACACTGGGATGTGACAAGGAAGATGATGATGAGCATAATCACAAATAACATCACGGGGCAGCTCCCACGTACTGCGCACTTTCAGACACCTGTGACTGCTCTTAGTGCGCTACTGTATTGATTCATTTAGTCCTCACAGCAGCTTTATGGATGGGTAGATACCCATCCAAAGTCAAGCAATTAGTCATTCAAAAACCCAGGACTCAGGCCAAGGCAGCCTGCCTGGGGTCTGCACTCCTAACTGTTATAATAAAGATAATGGTGTAACACACACCCAGGGTCTTAAGGGGGGTGTTTCCAGTCCCAGGAATTTTACAGCAGGTTAGTTGTGGCGCATTTTCAAAGCCAACAGAAAAATGTCCTCAGTTTCTAAAGAACACAGAAAAGAAAATGCTGTGTACATGCCTGCCCTTAGAGAAAAACTGCTTGAAGATACACCTTAGTCCACCTCGTGATGACTCGAAATTGTGACGTAAGAAGGATCGGTTCTATGAGATGGTTAGCTACCACAAGACCCTCCTTTCTCAGATGTGAGTCTGGCAGAGGAGCATGACCTTGGGCCAGCCTGAACTGGACACACAGCCCCATTTGTAAGAAGCAGCAAAATGCCATGCCTTTCATGCACACAATATTTAGTTGAATGCTTAAAAACAAGCAGCTTCATTATGAATGGTTATCTCTAGCTTTGGCCATCATCCTGAAAAGGGACATCATAAATTCCTATGAAAAAGTTTCTCTCTCAGTTTGCTAAACTAAATTCAACAAACAAACACATCTCATCTACCTAAGCTGAAAACATCTAGATTTTTCAATACACAAAAATGTTGACATTTTTCTTAGGGATGTGAGAATACAGGTACTATTTTTTTCTTTATTCTGTTTCTTCTTTTTTTTTTTCATAAATGCCTAATAAACCTCCATCAGTTGCTTGTTATAAACACAAGCATTTGAAATAGGTAAAGTTTTTACATATTTCAAGCTTTTCCCTCTTGGTGTGGCCTCCCTTGCAGTTCCATGCTCCCAATCACTCAAGAGTGTTTAGCAGTCAGTTTCCCCTCCCAGCTGCCCAGGTGCCAGGAGTCAAGAACCACAACTACACCCATTTGCCCAGCAAGTTTCTCACCCAGAGCTCACTATCAGGAGACAGCCTGGCTAATTCTGGGACTTCTCAAAGACCTCCACTGTGAGTTGACACTAGACTTTCAAACAATTCTCTAATCATTGGCACCACACAGTACTTTACCTGTTTCCTCATTTTTCTCGCTATAGTGATACCACAAAGCAGACAGTACTACTCCCATTTTACAGATGAGGACACCAGGGTTACCTAGAAAGCAGCTATGTCAATACTGGCTGCTCTGTGGGTACAGACATTGCACCATCCCCAAGCCCAAGTGTTACCACTCCCAGGAGCAGCCCTTACCCAATGAGGGATGGAAGTTTGTGGATAAACAGCCGGATTTCCTTGATTTCCTTGACCCTTGGTGGGACAATGAGGCGGTTTTATTCAGTCTTTTCGATGGCCCTTGGTGGAACTGAGCACCAGATATCCTCTAGAGCTACCAGTTCATAGTGCACTCTTTTTTTTTCTCTCTTTTCTTTTTTCTTTTTTTTTTTTTGAGACAGTGTCTCACTCTGTTGCTCAGGCAGGAGTGCAGTGACACGATCTCGGCTCACTGCAGCCTCTGCCTTCCAGGTTCGAGCAATTCTCCTCCTTCAGCCTCCTGAGTAGCTGGAATTACAGGTATACACCACCACACCCGGCCAATTTTTTTTGTATTTTTAGTAGAGTTGGGGTTTCACCACATTAGCCAGGTGGTTTCAATGTCCTGACCTTGTGATCTGCCCGTCTTGGCCTCCCAAAGTGCTGGGATTACAGGGGTGAGCCACCGTGCCCAGCCCATAGTGTACTCTTTAAGGGGCTTGCTTTCTTTTCTGTCTCCCTTCCTCTCCTATTTGCCAGTGTTCCCTTCAACTTAGATAAACTATTTGCAAATCCATGCTAAGGATCTGTTCTGGGGGAAATCCAGTCTAAGATATTATGAAAACCAGGTAGTTATTTAACCTCTCTCTGTCTCAAACGCCTCATCTGTAAAATGGGGATATAGTAACATCTTCCTCATGGCAGTGCCGTAAAGATGATATAAATTATTACAGTCGATACTTTAGAACAGTTCCTACACGTAACAAGTAAACTGTCTCAGGTACTATTGCTGTCCTCCCAACCAGCCATCGAGGAGCCATTTAGCAATCTGTAAGAACCTTAACTGATATTCTCACTTTGTGCTCCCCACAGAGAGACACAAAGATGCCATCAAACGCATTCCCCTTCCTGTGTCAGGACAAAGAGAGTCCACAGTAATGTCAGCATGTACTCCTGCCAAAACTCCCACCAGCAAATAAATTTAAGAGCTCAGCCTAAGTCTACTTAACACCATCATGTTGAAACCAGTGAAGTCATTTAGAAATGCGTAATTCAATAACGACTGAGCACGAAAGTTTTATGATCTGCAACACTCTGTCTGCCCTGGTTCCCCTATATCCCCCAGTGCCTCCTCATCTTCCAGATTACTCTTTGCTGGGCCACTTCCCAAAATTAAGAGCAGAGTAATCATTCTAGAAGAGCCTTTCTTTCCTCGCCTGCTAATCAGGAGCCCTGAGAAAGCATGAATCAAGAGTCTGTCACCTCCAAAGAGGGGGCTAGGAGAAGCTGGATTATAAAGCTTTGGAATCAAAGATCCTGCCTCTGGAGCACCTTGTTCCAAGGCAGCATGGGGTCACAAATGGGCGCCCTCTACTCCCCTCCCCCACCTCTGCCAGGCAGCCCTGCTATGAAGAATATGGTGAAAGGAGCTCCTGCCTTATCCAGTTTGGGTCTTTGAATTCCAGAGACAACAAAGTCTGTACACCCACGGGATGGTGAGAGCTGTTATTATTACCATTATGTGGCCAGGACAAATAACATTCTCATAATGTCCACTGTGTGCTTGGCTCTATTTTGGGATTTACACACAAACTCATCTATTCCTCATATCACACCAGAAAGTAAGTACTATTCTAGTATGCATTTACAGACAAGGAAACTAAAGGAGTGTGTGAGTATTCAGCTCTGGTCTTTTCACTTCAAGTCCACCCTGCTACAATCAGTTCTGTAATTCTGGAGCTGGGACCTTACTAACTACATCTCCAGACTACATGGCCAGCTGGCTTTGGTTTAGTCCTAGTGATGGGAGACTTCAGATGGAGACTGGGAAGCTGGAAGAAGGAAGAAGATGATCTCTTTCTGTTTCAAGGTCCCTTTAGCATCATGCCAGCAACAGGGACTACTCTGCTCCAGGCTTTAGTCTCTTCTGGTCTTCACAGGACTCAGCACAGCATCTTTCTGAAGGAGCTAACAGAACCTAGGCCATGCCCCGTACAGCTGCAGTACAATCTGTGGGGTCCCCTTCCTCAGAGATCTCAGAATCAGCCCTGCTGGGCTCCTCCTACAGACTCCTAGGTACCATAATCCCTCCTATTCCATTTTGTTACCCCAGCCCCAGGTGTGGTCACCACTTCCTGCCATTTTTGGATACCTCAGCATCCCATTTTTGTTCTGATGGCCTTTCATAATTGTGTAATGGATTCCCTTCAACAAAAAACCCCTGTTTGAAATACCTGGTATGATTTAGGGTTTTCCTCCCGGACCCTGATTGATATCAGTAGATATTATAATTATCTTCATTTTTCACATGAGGTAACTAAGGTACAAACTGGCCAACGTCATGTGGCCAGTACTGAGTGTGCTGGGATACTCAGGCTGTCTTGCTCTAGGTGCCATGATTTTTTTTTTTGAGACAGAGTCTCACTGTATCGCCCAGGCTAGAGTACAGTGGCATGATCTTGGCTCACTGCAACCTCCACCTCCTGGGTTCAAGCAGTGCTCCTGCTTCAGCCTCCCGCATAGCTGGGACTACAGGTGCCCGCCACCACATCCAGCTAATTTTTGTATTTTTAGTAGATACAGTGTTTCACCATGTTGGCCAAGATGGTCTCAATCTCTTGACCTCACGATCCAGCTGCCTCGGACTCCCAAAGTGCTGGGATTACAGGCCACCATGCCTGGCCGAGGCCATTTTAACTTACACACTAAGCTGATGCCCCACTGTTCTCAGCACCCTGGTCAGCGACACAGTGAGGCAGGTAGATGAAGGCCTGGTGGATAACATCTTTTGCCTAACAAACAAGTAATGAGGGCTAACTCTATGTTTTGAGGATGTGGAGTCAAAGCAAATAACTGTCTCTACCCTGGAGGAGACTAAGAGACTAGGGAAGGATGCAGAAACCAATGAGCTACAAAAGAACGTGATAAAGGGTGGGAAGTGGCAGGCCCAAAGTCCTGTGGACTCATAAAGGTGTGTGGTATTGACACAGACAGGAGATAGGGAAATACTGGGTAGGAGAGGTCAGTTCCCCAGTAAAGGACTCACCCTCAAACCTGAAGACCCACCGACCTACGTGAGGACAGGCGTTTCTGTTTCTGCACCCAAAAAGTTGCCTTTTGACCCACCACACCTCCAATCCTGCCCCCATGTAAACCCAGGACCTTAGTGGGCACACACACGAGTGGCTGAACGTTGGAACCAGCAGACCAGTAACAACAGAACAACATGGCAGAGAAAAACGAGAGACTTAGAAGGATGTCTGGACACCAAGGGGAGTTCAGCTGGGGATGGTCAGAGAAGAATCTGGCCACTGAGTGGCCCAGCTTCAGGGGAAGGCCACCTTCCCACTCCATCCTCCACTTCTGGCTTCCCATCCATCTCACTGAGAGCCCCCTCCACCACTCAATACAACCTTGCATTTATCCTTCGAGCTCGCATGTGATCTGGTTCTTCTGGTACAGTGGGCAAAAACTCAGGATACAGAAGGCTGTCACAGTGGCCCTCTGCCCTCACGATAAGGCAGAGGGTCTATTGAGCTGATTAACACAAGCTGTCTGCAGAGGGCAAAGCTGAAAGAGCACACTGTAACACACGCCCACTTGGGTTTCAAGAGTCACAGACACCCACCTCTAGATGCTATGGTGTGGCCGGAGCCCAAAAGCGCTCCCCACAGCCTCTGCATCTGCCTGTCTGCATGCTCCCCCAGGGGACGGAGCAGCAAGAAAACTGAAAAAGCGAGCCACACCCCAGTTGCATGTCCTGTGACGGAGATAAAGAAAATCTCCATTTCAGTATCATACGCAGAATCGTGGCCCCAAAAGATGCTCAAGTCCTAATCCCCAAAACTTACATAGATTCTAAAACTTATACAGACTCTGAAGTTGTCATCAAGTTAAGGATCCTGAGTAGAGAGAGTATCCTGAAAACGTAGATGGGCCTGAGGTGACGACAAGTGTCTTTATAAGTGAAGAAGGAAGGTGGGAAAGCCAGAGAGAGCGACTGAAAGATGCCATATTCCACCTGTGAAGGCAGAGAAAGGAACCACTAGGCAGGGAAAGCTGTTCACATCTAGAATCTACAAAAGGCAAGGGAATGGACTCTCCCCTAGAGTCAAAAGAACACAGCCCTGCTGACCCATTTTAGACTTACGACCTCCAATGCTGTGAGGTCATAGATTTGTGTTGTCTTAGACCACTAAGTTTGTGGTAATTAGTTACAGCAGCCATCAAAAACTAATACAAGGGGGGTATCCAGATTAGATGGAGGAGGTTAGAGCAGTCAAATCATGCCTTGGGTCTTCAAGGAATAGGAGAGTCTAACAGGCACAAGGGTGGGGTTATTCACAAAGACAAGACTGAGTCATGCAGCATGGCACATCCTGCTGAAACACAGGTGATGGGGAGCAGGGGTGGGGGTGCAGCAAAAAGGCAATCAGAGAGGTCCACAGGGACCAGATCAGGAATGGGCTTCATCCTGAGGCTGTGTAAGCAGCAGTATTACACAGGCACAAGTTTTTTAGGGACAACTCCTCAGAGTGCAGGGTGAAAAATGGGTCTAAGGGACAGAAACAGACAGCGGGTCTATAAGGAAGTTGTGTCAATGGCAATGAGGGAAGAAATGATAGAGGCATAACTCATGTAATGGCCACGGGGCTGGAGAGGCAGAGGCAGAGGAGCGAGGCAGAGGGTTGGGAGACTGAAAGGATAGGACTTGGTCATGGATGGAATGTAAAGAGCAAGGGATGATGGACCAGTACAAGGTTAGCGTTCCACACGCTGGGTGAGTGTCCGCGTGACCTCCACAATGCCTGCCCAGCCCATATAAGTAGAAATCTACCTCAACTACCCTACCCAGTACCCCAGTGCTCTACGCTAGCTTCTCCAAACTATGCCCAATAGACTTCATTCCTTTGCATTTTCATATTCACTTTCACTTACAAAGGGAAGGGAGGTGTACTGGAAAGTAAAAGATCACTGGGTCAGACAGAGGTTGGAAGGCAACCTCTATTACTTAATGATGTGACATTGAGCAACTGATATAATTCCCTTGTGGCTCAGTTTCTTCCCATGTAAAATCAGGGTCATGGATCATATCTCACTGGGTCCTTGTGAAGATCAAGTGTAAGTGCCTGAAAAATGGCAGGCCCTACATAAATGTGAGTTATTCCTTTCTTCCCATGACTATTAGCCTTGGACCCCTGCACTGGTCTTTCTTCCCATTCCACAACGTTCTCCTGTAATGGGCCATTCAGCCCAGTGCCTCTAGCCTCCTAAGATGCCCCCTCTGAGCATCTGAGCACTCAGGGCATTCTGGGCTCATGTATCACATGTATCACATGTGATAAAATCAAAGTCAGGTTTCTGCATGTGGAAGCCACTAATCTCCCACCAGAAGAGGCAACTCACTTTCAGCAAGCACTGGAGGAAGAACACAGTAGCTGCCACAACAGAACAAATATGACAAGAAGACAGAGTAGAGAGAAAGGGGGTGGTAGGGAGCCAGACAAGAAACATGCAATGCAGGACAGCCTGAGTCCAGGCAGCTTTGTCAGTTGCTACGCTACCAGCCACAGCAAGAAAGGCTTACGCAGAGGGTGTCTGTGGCTTTAGAGATACTGTTATTTTGCAAATTCATCTCCTTGGCCTATCCCTATGTGCAAAGGGGAGATGCATAATTAGTCTCTAAGCTGCTGAAATGGCTACAAATGACTAGAAGTATCGACTGCTCTGAAGTGTCAGGAAGGGGTGTCCAGATGGATTAAAAGGCTTATCCATAGAGCCTACTCAGTTTGTGGGAAGAGTTTAAGAGATGACTACCCTCCCCTTATGTAAAGGAATTGAAAAATTAGCTTCTTCCAAATCCCCCCTCATTCCCCTAAGGCTGCCTCTGCCCCTGCCATATCTCTCCTGAAGAGAGACTTAGTACAGCCTAACTCACTGCTCTTTGGGAAAGAACTTCAAAACAACAAAATCCTGCAACATCCCATAGGCCACCATCCCTGTCTCCAGAAGCCATGATTCTGACTAAGCTAGATGGACACTGGGCTCCAAGAACAGAATTAATGGTTTCATGCTGGTGTCCACCACAGGCCACTGCCTCTAGGTGCTTCTGTGGAGGAAGAGAACATGAGGAAACAGGAAGGAAAAGGTAAATGTATCGTTTATGACATTGCAGGCACTGTTCTAGATATTTCTAATATCTTATTCATGTATTTCTGAAGCGCAGGCACAGAGAACTCAATGACATATACAGTGACTCCCAATGGACCAGAGAAAGCAAGAGTCTTTAGCTAGAACGCCTTCTAAGAAGATTATCATACTTGAAGATATTGGCTAAGTTTGAATTTTTACACACACAAAAAGTTTCAATGAAATACCACCTTTACACAAATTCTTGAAGAGACTACAAAGAGAAGAATTACTTCCAAACTTATTTTACAAGCCCAGAAAACTTGCATTCCAAGACTTCACAAAGATATCACAAGAATCTTTAGGTCAATCTCCCTCATAAACATGTAAACTAAAATCCTACATATTATATTACCAACCAAATGCTGTGACATATAAAATGAATAACAGATTATTACCATATTGGGTTTATTCTAGGGCTACAAGATTGGTTTAATATTAGAAAATCAATCAGCGTAACTCATCATATTAACAAACTGGAAGACAAAAATCATATTATTGCTTCAAGAGATGCTGAGGAAGAACTTGATGGAAATCAATAGCCATTCATGATAAAACTCTTAGCAAACCGGAAATGGAAGGAAAGTGCTATAATCTGATAAAGGGTATCTAAATCATTACTCTAACATCATACAATCAATGATAAAATACCACACACTTTTCCCTAATTTCCCCAATTCTATTGGAAGTTTTAGCCAATGCAATGAGGAAAGAAAAAGAAATAAAAGATATAAAGATTGGAAAGGCAGTAATAAAGCCTTCATTATTCACAGACTACGTAACTGTGTGTGTAGAAAATTCTTTAAAAATCTCAAATTACGATGAAAATTAACAGGTTAATTTAGAAAAGTTCCATAAATTAAATATAAACAATTATAAAATGCAATTTAGAAGGTGTCATTTATCCAACAAATAGTAATAGACACCATAATGGTGATCTCCAGGTGAAGAAGTAGTTGTCTGGGAAGAAACATGATAAAACCAGGTACCAGAACAATTTACACCTTGATCTTGGAAGACGGTTATATGGATGTACATGTATATAAAAGTCATTAAGCTAGCCACGTGAGGTTTATGCACTTTATGCCCTTTACTGCATTCTCTCCTACTTCAATAACAAACAAATGGAATAGTTGCTTACAAAGGCACAGCAAAGTATTAAAATATCTAGGGATGTATATATACCTATATGTGCATATCTGTATGTGTATGTACATCTATTCTTCTTTGCTAAAAACTGCCAAACATTACTGGGATACATTTTTAAAGATCCAAATAAATGGAGAAATATTCCATGTTCATGAATTAGAAGAATCAATATTGTAAAGTTGTAGATTCTACTTATGCTGAACTATATGCTAACCTAATAAAATATCTGTCTGGCTTTCTGGATAATTTGACAAATTTATTCTAAAGTTTATACAAAAAGGCAAAAGGCCAGAAATATTCAAAGCAATATTTAAAAAGGGAAAGAAAGTTAGAGAGTTTACCTTTTTATGAAATTAAGACATTATTAAGCTACAGTAATTAAGAAAACGACGTATTGGCCAACGATTAAAACTGTTCAAGGAACAACGGAGTGGAAAAACAGATCCACATATAGATAATCACTTGATTTTGATACAGTTGACACTTCACTGTGGTTGGAGAAGTGTATTCTCAAAAAATATTTAGGATTATTTAGACATCCATATGAAAAAAAAAAAAAGAAGCTTGAACAATGAGCCCTATTTTATACCATAAGCAAAGTCAATTCCAGTATACTATAGAGCTATATATAAAACATAAACAATAGGATTTATATAAAATAGAATGTTTTTTGGGGAGGGAAACATTTTTTAAACAAGACACGAAATTATAATCCATAACGAAATTAAAGTGGACCACAAGGGTTTCTCATGCTTCTCCTTTATAACCACACCCACCTCCCTCCCCACTTCCCCACCTCATCTTCAATCCCTGGGAACAACTAATCTGTTCTCCACTTCTAAAATTTTGTTATTTCAAAAAAGACAGTACATAATCTTTTGGGATTGTTTTTTTTTTCACCTGCCACCATACTTTGGAAATGAGTCGAGGTTTTTGTGTGCATGGATAGATAGTTCATTTCTTTTTGTTGCTGTGTAGTTTTCCATGTGATATACACATGGGTACACTGCTGTATTGAATGCTGTTTAATTATTCTCCTGTTAAGGGTCATCTAGGCTATTTGCAAGGATTTGCTATTGTAAATAAAACTGCTATGAACAATTATGCATAAGTTTTTGTGTGAACGTAAGTTTTCATTTTCTGGGGCAAATGCCTTAGAGTTCAATCTCTGGGTCATATGGAATTCAGAACTATCAAACTGCTTTCCATAGTGGCTACATCATTTTACACTCCTCCCATCAATGTATGAGTGATCCAGTTTCTCACGTGTACTGGCATTCTATTTCTTTTTAGTCGTTCTGAAAAGCATGTAGTGATGTCTCATTGAGGTTTTAATTTATACTACCTTAATGGTTAATAACATGGCACATCTTTTGAAGTGCTGCCTCTTGGGTGAAATGTCTGATCATATCTTTTGCGCATTTTCTAATTGTTTTGTCTTGAGTTTTAAGAATTCTTGATATATTTCTAGACACTAGTCCTCTGTCAAATACATGGTCAGCAAATTTTCTCTCATTTTGTAGCTTGTCTTTTCATCCTCTTTGCTTGAGCTTTCACAGAGCAAAAATTTTAACTTTAGTAAGGTTCAATTGATCAATTTTTCAGTTACAAATCATGCTTTTATGTCAGGTCTGTATTTACTTTTTACTTTTAATTATACTCAAATTTATCAGAGCTCACAAATCCATTCAGATTCCTGATGAAATTCTGTTCAATCCAATTTTCAGTTGACAAACACCTAACTATGCTTGGTTCTATTTCCTACTATAGAGTTTCTGAATAATAGATATGCTAAAAAATGTATTGTTTTGAAAGTTTTAGTGTTTTCTTAGAAGTCTGATATTTTTAAATTATGTTTTAAATCAGGATGATGAATACTTAATTTAAAATAAGAAAATTAAAGGATACACTCAAAACTGTTAAAAAGATGTAAGACTGTATAGTTTGGAACAACCTACAAACTGGGAGGCACATATCCAACATGGCACTGTCCTTCAGAATCTTCAGTGAACTTAACAAGGAAGAAGATGGGATCACCACCCCAAATTCAATTACGATTCACTAGTAAGCAGCTGTCGATCTGGAAAATTTAAGACATACTTAGATACTTATTTAATATGTGTCTTTTATTATGGTAAATCTTCAGAGGGCTAAAACTTGGCATCTCTTGTGCAAGAAAACCTGTCATCTGCATATAACCATCACTTCTGTGGTGATATTTAAAGATCAATTATGGGCAGCCCCGCCTCTACAATGACTCTCAGTGATTCCCTCCTCCTGTCATCCATGGCCTTGTGTGACCCTGTCACTCTGACAGCAGGCAGGACTGGTGACTCGCGTCTAGCAGAGTACAGCAAAATTGATGTGATAATATTTCTGAGATTCTGTTACACTAAGTCCACCATTTTACTTGCCTCTCTCTCTTCTTCTCTCTTCTCCTTCCCTCTCCTTTTTCCTTCTGCTCTTCCCTCCCTTTTCTCCCTCTTCCCTAAGCCCTCTCTTTTTGCATCTCCCAGTCATCTCTCTCTCCTTCCTTTTTTCCATTTTCCCAATCTCTTCTTTCCTCTCTTTCTCTCTTCCTGTTCCCCCTTCCTCCTCCCTCTTCTCCCTCTCTCCCTTCTTATCTTTCTCTTTCCCTTCCTCCCCCATTCCTCCTCCCTCCCATTCTCCTTTCTCTGTCTCCTTTCTCTGCCATGTTGTGAGTGGTTTCATAAAGAAACACACATAGCAAAGAAATGATTTGTTCACCCAACAACTAATAAGGTCCTAAAGGCTTCCAATAGCCACATGAATGATCTTTGAAGTGAGTCTTCTGAAGACAGCCAGAAACATTGTGAGCTTGGGAGAAGATTCTACCCTAGTGAGGCCCTGAGATGACTGTAGCCAGAGTAGACACACTGCTTGCAACCGTATGAGAGACCCCAGCCAGATCCAACCAGCCAAACTGCACTAAAGCTCCTAACACATTCCTGTGAGATAATAAATGTTTCTTGTTTTAAGATATTTCTTTTTTTAACATAGTCATAGACAACTAATACATCATACATATTCCATAGATAGCTAATACTTTAGCTGAATATCACTAGACTTTTTTGTAACTAAAAAAAAAAGTATTAGCTAGAAGTTATAAGATAAAAAGGTACAAGCAGATGCACCAGTAAAACAAGCAAACAAATAAACAGGAAAAGTTTGACACTTTCTTTAACATCAGTTTCAGAATCACCATTGAAACTTAGAAAACAGGTAAAAGCCTCGGGACGATGTGGCTGAATTTGTTTCAGATAAACATAAAAGAATGCGGGCTACTGTTACTGCAGGACACTGTCAAGGGAGACATTTTAATGCACTTAAAATGTGTCCAAACATTTGATTAACCCAGTGTTTTCTTTTACACTGGTACATAAACATGAGACCTAACATCTTGCCATTTTATACATTTCCTCTTTATATTCTATGATCCTGACACCAAGGAAGACATTAACTTGCAAATTACTAGAAAGGAAGATGACGAGTGAGGAAATGGTTAATAGATATGGATGGATGTTTGCACACATGGAACTCAATATAAAACGACACAACCACGGGGCAGACACAGGGTCTTCACACACACAGCAAGGATTGTTAATTCAAATGTTCCAGCCAGTGAGGCATCACTTCATAATAAAACTAGTCCTAAAATCTACCTCTTTAATTCATTAACGGGATGGTAAAAATAGAGGAAAAATGGAAAAACTCACCTTTGTGGTCATGTACACAATAAAACAAGAAGTGAATTTGAAAGCCTGCTCTGCTTCAAAGAAATACCTTGGCCTATTCAATGGGACACATTGATGGTCTCAGTGAAATTGCTATCATTCTTCATTGAGGAAGAACACATATAAGTAATAACAAAGTTCTCTTAAAAATCTTGCCTAAAACCTCATCTAGATCTTAATCAGTAAAGCAATCTGCTTAAAGCCACATATACCAAAGAACAAACAGATTTAATGTGGCAATATTCCCCAAGTATTAACTTAAAAAAAAAAAAAAAGAATTGATCTCTAACAGTATCATTCCTATAGAGCTCTTCACAGCTTGGAGGCCTTTATGGACTCTTCAAATTGCCCCATGAATTTCCTCTCGTACCTTTGATTCCCCTAAAGGAAAGGAAATGTAACTCTGATTATATGTTTCTAGTTGGAAACCCAACAAGGTTTCCCAACAGCTAGTGTGTACTCAAGATTGACCCTGAACTATAGATGTTCTGCCCAGAAGGCTGATGTGGGCACATTTGGGGGTTTTAAAGTCAATTCAAAAGCTAAAGTAATCAGTTCCTTTACAGACAAGAAGCATAAACTGGGCCCCTCTAAGAAATGGGGGATGTCATTATGAAAACTGCAGGGCTTAATACTTAGAGGACCCCTTTGAAAGGACTAAATTGTACCCACACCTAAATGGCAAAAGCCTGGGTCCCTCCAAATCCATTTCCATCTAAGGGCCAAGTACTGCTTTTACTAAAAGTCCTCTGTATTAAGCTATACCACTCTTTAAAAAATACCTTTACTGGTATTTTTACTGCACATTAGAATCATGTAGAGAAGTTTTGAAGTTCCTGATGCTTAGGTCTCAACCCTTCCCAATTAAATCAAAATCTACAGGGCAAGCTAAAATTGTTAAAAGTTGCTTAACTGTTTCCAATACGCAGCCAAGTTGGAGAACCACTAGGCTGCATCATTCATTCATTCATTCATCCAAATATTTCCCAAACACTCATTTTCATCCCACCCAGCTCTTTGGCTGGTCATATCTTATGCATCTCTGTGTGTCTAACTCTAGCATCAGAGGCAACAACGAATGCATACATTAATGAATGAATGATCGAACAAATAAATGGCCCTTCTTATCTGCCTCTTCCTGATTTGGGGTACATGAAGGAGTTCTAATGCTTACACATAGCTCTGCATAAATTAACCCAGCAAACAACTAACAACAATGTAGTAATAATGTCCAAAAAACTTAGCAGTAAAGGGAACTGACAACAGAGAAGAAATCTAGTCTCATGATCTTTTCTTTGCAAACGTAAAGAGGAATAAAAAGCACAGTCCCAAGGGACCACCACGTCACCTCTTACTCTACACTCCCACAGAATCCCCAAGTATTGAGACATCTCACATATTTACACTGAGTCACATCTGAAATACACATGGTCACACACACCAAGTTAATCTGAAATATATGTGATCATTCTGCAACCGCTAAAATAGTTTCATCCTTTAAGGCCCTGTTAATATTGTACCTGCTTGGGAAAGCCTTCTAGGAGACCAGCCTCCCTGACATGTTCCAAAGTGTGGTACATGAGATTAAATCAGGTGCACACTTATGGCTATTTATTTAAAAATTATTTTAATAGTCAAAATGTATATTAACTTAGAAGAAGGAAGACAGACTTCCTTCTGTCATGGTGATATGCACTCTCATTTGAAAGATCAAGGAGGGCATGTGTCGTTTTTGAAAAGCAATAGTACTTAACACATAGTGGATGGGAAAAAAATCATGGAGAGAGCACAGAAAAGACCGAAGTGTGGGAAACCCAGCTAGAAGACTTTGCAGTCCATATAGTCCTGTTACCCTCTGCATGGTGTCAGTATCACGTCTGTGTCTTTTTCCCCTACTAGAGAGTCGTTGCAGGGCAGGGATTATGGACAATCATGCTTGCACTCCTCACTACACCAAGCACAGTGCCTTACACAGGAATTTTGAATAGAAACAATTTTTCTGTGATTGTGTTACCAGTCCTATTTAGGTTAAAGGCAATTGACAAAAAAAGTAAGTCCACAAAATAATTCAGGTCATGGCTAAAAATATAAAATTGGTATTATTCTCAGGAGCAGCCCTAAATAGATGATGTATCATGTGCCGCTTTCTTACCTCCCCATCTTTCCAGGTCCTGATCCTTCTCCCTGACAACAGCAGTGAGACCCTGACCCCTGATTCCTTTTCTACCAGCTTGGCCACTGGGCGATGAATCCAGCAAAGCACATTAAGTCACAAGAGATTTGAGAGATTTCTTGACATAACACTCGACCCTCTCTAACCTAGCGTTTGGGGATTTTCAGAAAATTATCTCTGACAAAACAAAACACAAACCTCATTTTGATGTGACCACCAGCTTGAGAAGCCCACGGAAGTCACCTTGCCCTTCTCGCCTGGGCTCTGTGGGATGCAGCTCCTGGGGTCCCTCCACAGCACGCAGTACTCTCCTGTCCCTCCCACTGAGCCTCAGCCCCCATCGAGAAGCCTGGAGGCTGGCAGGCCCCCCTCACACAAGCTGTGTGGTATAAAAGGATCTGACACGGCTTAGGAAACAGACGCACAGCATCTCTACTACACAGCAGATATTTTCTCGGTTAAAAAAATGTGTTCTCACTTAAGAATGCTAATGGCCCATGCACAGGAATAAAATCCCTGACCTACTTTGAAGCTGAACTTATTAAACAAGCTGACCTTATTACTCAGAAGAGACTGTAAAACAGGAGAATAAAGCCCAAATAGAATTCCTCGCATCCCTCATTAACAGGAGCAGCCAAGAAAAGCACAAAAGGATGATAGAGCCCTGGGCTGGAAGTCAGAAACTGGGGTCTGGTCCAGCTTTTTGCTGACTTTCTGGGTGGCCTGGGATATGTCACCATCTCTCTCTTGGTCTCAGAACCCTCATCTAGGGGCTGGACAAGGTAGAGGTCTCTGAGGCCATTTCCACCTGCTATAACTGGATATCTTATTTTTTTAGGAGCATAATGTTAAAGTAAAATAAAAATCAATTATCCAGGGCGTATTATCAGACACAGTAAGACAGGTGGGGGACTAAGATGGACATTCTGCCTCCAAGGGGCTATAGCCAGGCAGAGCCAGTGGGGACGGTCCTCACTGATTAATGGATTTATTTCCTAACAGCAATTTGAAAGCCGCCACAAGGCTACAGCAGACATAACAAAACTTGTGTCTGCAACAAGAATTCCCTCTGGCTCTCCACCTGACTTCAGTTTAGTCGAATGACTCTTTCAGTGCATTTTAAACCACTGCAGAGTCATGAGTGGCCATCCGTAAGTTATAATCAAATTTACCGCAATGGGAAGAAAGAGAGTAGGGATACATTTCTATGGGATTTGAGGGCAGCAATGTGAGTCATTCCTGCTCATTCTGGAGAACAGCCTGGAACTGGAAGGTAAATTATCCAAACCAGAATTGGAGAGAGGCAGGGAAGGTTACTAACGTAACGGCAGGCATTAGTAACCCACACAACAGTGGATTAGTCAGTAATGATAGGTGCTACCGTGGGACGCTTAAATGATGCTACTGAGAAAATGTCACGGTGCCATGTAATTAGAGGGCCCCTTTTTCAAATTTCAGGCTCAGAGACTCTTCCCTTCACTGACTCTTTAGCCTATGCTCATCCTCACAGAGCTCAGAAAAGCAAGCCAGTGGAGAGAAGAGAGTCTCCAGAAAGAAACAAGTAGACCCAGGGTTTAGATTGAGAATTGCAAATCCCGCCATCTCTCCTAGGCCTAGCCAGGGTGAATTCAGGACTTGAAATGGTGTGCACAAATACCAAGGCAGAGCAAGACATGGGCGATCCTGTAGGGACTGGATGTCCCAAAGCAGGAGAGTGTGGTGTCCCAGGGAAAGATTTAGAAGGGTCCCGCCAAGGAGACACTTGGATCACAAGCTCTGCTGTCACCATTTTCATAATCCTCACACTAAGTAGCCTGCTACAGTGCTCTAGGCACCTCCATACCTCGGAGGTATTTGAGTCCCCAAAGGCTCTGCCTAACACAATTTATACTTCGCTGCGCATCCCGGAGGAGAACATTGCTTAGTTTTGTTTTTGCCTCTCAAATTTGATTCACAGTTCTTCTGTGGAACAGCTGGAATTCCAGTTCTTGTTTCTGTCCATTTTACAGACATGAGCACTGAGATTCAGAGAGATATACCCAAGGCCATAGAGGTATTAAATGGCAAAACAGGGAAGAGGGCATACAGCCTGTGCCACCAAGGTTAACCCTTATCCTAGCCCTATTCTAATCCCAGCCCCTCCCTCTCTGTTTATCCACTTCCCACTTGTCACCCTTGCTTAATCTCAAATCTCTCACAGCTGCCAATCACAGTCTGTATCCACCAATCACATTCTGTTCCGCCCTCACGAGTATCCTCCTACCTCCTTTGGGAATGTTACTGAACTTGGAGCACAGTGCTCTTTGTCCTCACTGTTGGTGTTTATATCATGATGGGCTTATTCTGACAGTTATTCTTTGAGCTGTTTTGGATTTCTTCTTGTTGCTGGACCCAGAAGGTATTCTCCTCATTTTCTCAGTGTATCATTCTCATTAAGATCTCCAGGGATCAGGACAGATAGTAAAGACGAAGCCGAGAGCTCAAGGTTGCAAGGAAGGCAAACCACAACCTTGCTGCAGGAACTTTTAAAAGGCTGGGATGAAAAGTCATTTAAATGTTGCCAGTCCTGAATGCATTCTCTGTGTGGCATTTGACAAAGCTCGCCTAACACACTGAAGCCCCATGGATCCTTTTCTCCCCTAGCAAAGGGGGCGAGAGTCTGAACAATCTACTTGGGTGCATCTCCATGAACAATGGCCGTCCAGCACCCTTGGGAAAGCTGTCCTATGTCCTGTAATGAACACAGGCCCTTGGAAACTATTATAAAGATCCACAGCCCTACAGAACTTTGAGAGCGCTATTCTATCACCATGAACCTATAGTGGGAAATAGAGGCCAAGAGACAGCAGGGTGGTGTTTATGGAGTTCCCTTGGAAAGAGAGTGGCAGAGCTAGGGCAAGATCACAGGCCTTGTGGATTCAAAGGCTCTGCCTAACACGATTTATACTTCGCTGAGCATCCCGAAGGAGAACATTGCTTAGTTTTGTTTTTGCCTCTCAAATTTGATTCACAATTCTTCTGGTTACGTACCTTTGCAAATTTCTCTTAAAGACCACTGTCCCATAGCCAGCCCGTGTGGTTTGAGATTTATCCTGCCATCAACAGGATATGATCAGAGTAGGTTCTGATTAGCTTGTCAATCAGCATATCTACCTTCCCACTCCCAGTAGTTCAGGGACGGACACATGACTCAATTCTGCCCAATGGCAATTAGAAGTAGTTTATTCGTCCATTGAGGGAGAATGTTGGGATTAGTACCGCTGCAGATTTCATCTGACCATGTGGGGCCAGAGAATAAGAATGTGGAGAAAGGAGGGTGGGGATGGGGGGAGGAGAGAGGGAGAGAGGAATGGGGTACAGAGGGAGAGAGGACAGAGGAAGGTGGGAGAGAGAGAAGGAAGGGTAGCAAGAAAGTGAGATAAGAAGAAAAAAAGAGAAACCAGAATTCTATGGAAGTGCTGTTTCAACCTTTAATCAGCTCACACGGGAAGCCAGTAAAGCCTATTCATTGGCTATTTCCGGAATAAAACAATAAATTCCCTTGTTGATTAACAAAAGCAAAGACAGTAGAAAAGAAAGGAAAGAAAGAAAAGAAAGAAAGAGAAAAGGAAATAAACACAAAGCAAAGAAAGAACACTGTTACCAGAAGTGGGGTGAAGAGAAGTTGAGCCCCAGCCTAAAAGTGGTCTTGGCTATGACAGGCAGAGCTATGAGCAGTGGGCCCAGCAACAGAGTTCTCATGATCCAATCAATGCTCCTGTTTCTGTTCCTTTTACTGCAACCCAGGCATCATTAAACATCAGATCTTGGAAGAGGAAGCTTAGAGACCATCTAGCCTCACTCCTTCCATTTACTAAAGAAAAAAGTTTATCTCAAGAGTGAAGGAACTTATCCAAGGACATACAGGAATCCAAGGAAGAGTCGCTTATAGAAACATCATGTGTGTCTGAGAGAGCTTTGCAAAATCAGATGCCACCTCTTCTTGCCCCTGCACACGAGCTCTCTGTGGCTTCCTACCATGCTCTAAGAAACAGAAAAGCAGCCCCTATTATCCAGGGCTTGGTCCCATCAGCTAAAACTGGATGTTGTTGGAAGCTGGTCCAAATCTCTTAGCCAGGCCATTTTGTTCTCCTGTTGGACTTAAACCATCTTACACAACACCAAGATCAGGTCAGGTCATTCTGTAGCCACAATGAAGCGACACAGAACAAGATTACTTTGCTTTTTTTTTTCTAAGCGAGACAAAACTAAGATCACTGTGCAAATCACAAAATACCACACACCCTCCTTGTCCAGCTCTGATGAGTGGCTGCTGCAACTCTGCCACTTGTAGCTTTCGCTTTGCTCCATTATTGTCCCCTTCTAGGTTAGGTTTCCTCAGATATCCAGTCATAGAATTGTCCCCACTTCCTAACAGCTAAATCTAGAAAAAACTCTACCCCCCTTGTAGTCTCCCAAAATCATCCATCCAAAGCCCAAATCCCATAACACTGTCTTGCTAAGGCATCCCATGGTTCTCTATGGAGTACATTCTCCCTCACTGCAATGAGTTATAAACCCAACTTGTTCAACCGTAGGTGTGTTCCTAAGGGTCTTTAGCTGGAAGGCTTTGACATTTAAAAAAAAAAAATACAAAAAAAGTTCCACTTCCTTTCCAGATACAGAATTATTTCCATAATCAAGCTCTCCTGCTGAGTCCACCTCCATGTCATGCATTTCATCTTGTGCCATGGAAAACTGAACACCATTTGGGGCCTTGCTACCTTCTACATTCAACAAAAATAACAAAGTGTAGCTTGGTGCAGTCGCTCACACCTGTAATCACAGCACTTTGGGAGGCCGAGGCAGGCAGATCACCTGAGGCCAGGAGTTCGAGACCAGCCTGACCAACATGGAGAAACCCCGTCAATACTAAAAATACAAAATTAGGCGGGCGTGGTGGCACACGCCTGTAATCTCAGCTACTCGGGAGGCTGAGGCAGGTGAATCGCTTGATCCCAAAGGGCAGAGTTTGCAGTGAGCAAGATCGTGCTATTGCACTCCAGCCTGGGCAACAAGAGCAGAACTCTGTCTCTAAACAAATAAACAAATAAGGTGCAAATCAAGACCCCTGTGAAAATGCAGCTTTGGTCTATTATAAAAGTGTCACTTGTCACCTGCACAGTACTCTGTGATTTGCAAAGCACTTCCTCATTACCTTGTCTCATTTAATGCAGTCCTCATGGCAACTTTGGTTTCTATCATGTCTAGTCACTTCTTTTTTTTTTTTTTTTTTTGAGACAGAGTCTCGCTCTGTCATCCAGGCTGGAGTGCAGTGATGCATTCTCAGCTCACTGCAACCTCCGACTCCCTGGTTCAAGTGATTCTCCTGCGTCAGCCTTCCGAATAGATGGGATTACAGGCATGCAACAGCATGTCCAGCTAATTTTTATATTTTTAGCAGAGACGGGGTTTCACCATGTTGGCCAGGATGGTCTCAATCTCCTGACCTCGTGATCTGTGATTTGCAGCAACAAACCACATTGCCAAGTATGTACGTATGCAACAATCCTGCATCATCTCCACATGTACCCCAGAATCCAAAGTGCAATTTAAAAAAAAAGAAATAATTTTTATGTGTAAATTATCTACGGACTCCCTAAAGAAATAATGTCTGAAACGATTACATAATCAACAATGAATATTACAAAATTATATGTCATACAGAATCTTGAAACACCTAAAAATAAAATCACAGCATATTGTTGTATAATTATGTCCACCCAAAAGGATATGCTGAAGTCGCCCTAACCCTCAGTACCTCAGAATGTTACCTTATTTGGAAATAGGGCTGTTGCAGGTGTAATGTGTTCAAGATGAAGCACTATACTGGAGTTGGGTTGGCCCTAATCAAATTTGGCTGGTGTCTTTACAGGAGAAGAGGCACAGACAGGGACACAGGGAGAATGCAGCGTGAAGACAGAGGATTGAAGCAACAAATCTACAAGACAAGAGTGCCAAAGATTGCCAGGCAACCTCCAGAAGCCAGGAAGAGGCAAGGAAGAATTACTCTTCAGATTCCAAAAGGAGCCTGGCCCTGCTAACACCTTGATGCCAGACTCTTAGCCTCCAGAACTGTGAGTGAATAAATTTCTGGGTGTTTGTTTTGTTTTGTTTGTTTTTTTGCCATACCCAATTTGTGATACTTTGTTGTAACAGCCCTAGGAAATTAATACAATGGTAAGAAAAGATACTGAGTACGTAGAATTCTGCTGTCTCTTAACATTCTCATCCAGTTATACATGCCCTATATAATCCATGGGATCGTACATATGCTGGGACAGCATTACCATGAGTAGGTTATGTTACATGGCGTAAGAAACGGAGATTATCCTGAGTAGATCTGACATAGTAAGGCGAACCTTACTATTCCCATCTTTAAAAAGATAGGAATTCCTTGAAGACTTGTAGTGTCAGAACATTTTTATTTGAGAGACAACCTCCATTTTTGCTTTTGAAGATGGAGGGGGCACATGACAAAGAATGTGGGTGACCTGTAGGAGCTGAGAGTGGCCACCAGCTAATAGCCAGCAAAGAAATGGGGACTTCACTCCCACCATCACGAGGATCAGAACTCAATCAGCAACAAGGATGAACCTAGAGCCAGGCATGGTAGTGTATGCCTTTAGTCCCAGCTACTGGGGGAGGCTGAGGAAGAGGATCACCTGAGCTCAGGAATGTGAGACCAGCCTGAGCAACATAGCAAGACCCCATCTCTGAAAACAAAACACAATGGGCTTGAAGCAGATTTTTATCCAGTGTCTCCAGATGAAAATTTAGCCTAGCTAAGACTTTGACTTCAGCCTTGTGTTATTCTGAACAGAGTCCAACCATGCTGTGCCCGTGTTTCTAACGTACAGAACTCTGAAATCATAAATTATTTTAAGCTGCCAAGTTTGTGGTAATTTCTTATGCAAAAATAGAAAACCAATACAAGTAGGTACATTCACTCCTTAAAATTTTATGCAATTATTAAATTATAAATATGTCAAAGGTCATAAAGAAACATGTAAAATATGTGTAATGCAGCATTAACTTTAAAATAAGTGAAATAAAATGGTACTCTCTTCTGATGATATCTATGCCAAATACATATTTATGTGGATAAAACAAAAAATCAAAGAGACTTTGGATGTACTAGGGTGACAGGATTGTTAGTTCAAAGTTGTCATTAGTCTCCTTTTATCATTTTAAGGATCTAAAATATTATAAAACTCAAGATTTTTCTTGCCCCCAGCCTACACTGAGCAGACCAAGAGAGAATGTAATAGGAAGCACGGTGTCCCATGAGCCCAAGCTACTTGAAAAAGAGAACCACATGAGAACTGACGTTTTATAAAATTCCACTGGAAAGAGAAAGAGTTTCTCAGTTAGATTAATACATCATCACATCACACGACTCCTTTTTCTAGAAATTCCACACGGACCCTTGCTGTGGCCACTCTCCTCCCTGCCCTAGGGGAAGAAACATAGACACTGCAGTCTTGGGGCTAAAATCACAGCTTGTGTTCAAGGCCCAAGGTAGCAGGCATGCTCTACATTGTCCACTTTGCATTGCCCACAGGTCTCTGCCTTGGTCTTTCTCTCACCATAGCTACCTCCTAAGTGGCTTGAACAGTTTCTTAATATCCTGTGGCCTCAGTGCTCTATCAGAATGAAGATATCATGAATATATTACTTAATAAACTGCAATTCCCTCTTTTTTCACATATTTACTGTGTGATCTTAGGGAAGACAGTCTCTAGGAGTTTCAGTTTTATAACACCTGAAGTGGGAAATGACTACTCATGCCTACCTCCACATGACTGTTGCCAGCATTGGCATTAACAAGCAGAACTACACTACCAAAGGTCAAGCCAGAGAGAGGACACCAAATCCCATCCACAGCAGACAGAATAGGCAGCAGGTGCTGCAAATGGAAGCTACCAGGTGGAGGTGTACAGTGAGGTTGTTGCCTCAAGTAACTGAAAATCCAAATACTACATGATGTAATATCAACCCAGGGGCATGCCAAGCTTGTAGCTTGCTTTGGTTATTAAAATATGAGTACAAAGGACCTCAGGTCCTTCAGGATAGAAAAAGCTAGTGCTCAGTTTTCCACATCCTCTTTTCCTCATTGTCATAGTCACCAGCAAAGTTACAGATGGTGGCCACTCTATCATCTTGCAATATGTTATGAATGTTTGTCCCCTCCACAAAATCTCCTGCTGAAAAATAATCTCCAGTGTTGGAGATGGGGCCTGGTAGAAGGTGCTTGGGCCATAGGGGTGGATCCACCATGAAGGGCTTGATGGCCTCCCTGTAGTAATAAGTTCACCTAAGATCTGGTTGTTTAAAAGAGCCTAGGACTTTCCTTCTCGCTCCCTTGCTCCCTCTCTTGCCATGTAGCATGCTGGCTCCCTTTTGCCTTCCACTGTGATTAGAAGCTTCCTGAGGCCTTTGCTAGAAGTAGATGCTGGCAGTATGCTTTGTGTACAGCCTGTAGAACCAACAGCCAAATAAACCTCTTTTCTTTAAAAATTACCCAATCTGGGCCGGGTGTGGTGGCTCACACCTGTAATCCCAGCACTTTGGGAGGCTGAGGGGGGTGGATCATGAGGTCAAGAGATCGAGACCATCCTGGTCAACATGGTGAAACCCCGTCTCTACTAAAAATACAAAACATTAGCTGGGCATGGTGGCGCGTGCCTGTAATCCCAGCTACACAGGAGGCTGAGGCAGGAGAATTGCCTGAATCCAGGAGGCGGAGGTTGCGGTGAGCCGAGATCGCGCCATTGCACGTCAGCCTCGGTAACAAGAGTAAAACTCCATCTCCAAAAAAAAAAAAAAAAAAAAATACCCAACCTGAGATATTCCTTTATAGCAATCCAAAATGGACTAACACAGAAAACTGGTACCAGGAATGGAGTGTTGCTATAAAGGTACCTGAAGATGTTGAAGTGGCTTTGGAACCGGGTAATGGGCAGAGGTTAGAAGAGTCTGGAGGTCTCAGAAAAAGAAAGGGAGATGAGGGAAATTCTGAAACTTTCTAGAGACCTGTTAAGTGGTTGTGACCAAAATGCCGATAGAAACCTAAATAGTGAAGGCTAGGCTGATGAGGTCTCAGACGGAAATGAAGGATTTATTAGGGAGTAGCGTAAAGGTCACTCATGTTACACTCTAGCAAAAAAATTGGCTGCATTGTGTTCATGCCCTAAGAATCTGCAGAAGGTTGAACTTAAGAGTGATGACTTAGGGTTACTGGCAGAAGAAATTTCTAAGTAGCAAAGTGTTCAAGATATGGCCTGGCTGCTTCTAACAGCCTATGATCAGATGTGGGACCCAAGGGGCGACTAAATTTGGAACTTAGAACTAAAAGAAAAGTGGAAAGTAAACATTTGGAAAATCTGCAGCCTGGCCATATGGTAGAGAAGGAAAGAACTTTTTCAGAAGAGGAATTCAAGCAGACTATGGAGCAATCATTTGCTAGAGAGATTAGCATGACTAAAAGGGATACCAGTGCTAATAGCCAAGACAATGGGGAAAAGGCCTTAAATCCATTTCAGGGATCTTCAGTACAGCCCCTCCCATCACAGGCTCAGAGGTATAGGAGGAAAGAATGGTTTTAGGGGCCAGGCATGGAGCCCTTCTGCCTTGCTCAGCCTCAGGACACTGCTCCCTACATTCTGGCTGTTCCAGCTCCCACTGTGGCTCAAAGGCCACCAGATACAGCTCAGGCCACCAGCCTGGAGGGCACAATCCATAAGCCTTGGAAGCTTCCACATGGTGTTAGGTTTGCAAGTGCACAGAATGCAAGAGTGAAGAACACTTACCAGCTTCCACCTAGATTTCAGAGGATGTATCAGAAAGCCTGGGTGCCCAGGGAGGAGACTGCCACAATGGCACAGCCCCTCCAGAGACACTCTACTAGAGCAGTGCCATGGGGATACGTGGGGTTGGAGCCCCCACACATATTCCCCACCAGGGCATTGAACAGTGGAGCTGTGGGAATGAGGGCCACTTCCTTCCAGGTCCCAAAATGGTAGAGCCTCTGGCAGCTTGCACTCTGAACCTGAAAAAACTGAGGGCACTCAACTCCAACCCAGGAGAGTAGCCACGTGGGCTGTGCCCATGAAAATCATCAGGACAGGACTGCCCAAGGCCTTGGGAACCCACCCCTTGCACCTATGTGCCTTGGATGTGGGACACAGAGTCAAAGAAGGTTGTTTTAGAGCTTTAAGATTTAATGCCTGCTTTGTTGGGTTCCAGACTTGCATGGGCCTGTTGCCCTTTTCTTTTGGCTAATTTCTCCCTATGGAATGGGAATGTTTACCTGATGCCTGTACCACCACTGCATCTTTGAAATAAATAACTTGTTTTTGATATTACAGGCTCATGGGTGGAAGGAACTTATCTTGAGTCTCAGATAATATCTTGAACTTTGGACTTCTGAGTGGATACTCTAATTAAAGTTAAGACTTTGGGGGACTATTGGGAAGAAATGTTTGTATTTTGCAATGTGAGAAGGACACGATATTTGGGGGCCAGGGGTGCAATGATACAGTTTGGATGTGTGCCCCCTCCACAAATCTCATGTTGAAATATAATCCCCAGTGTTGAAGGTGGGACCTGGTGGGAGGTGTTTGGGTCATGGGGACAGATCCCTCATGAGTGGCTTAAGGCTCTCCCTGTGGTAATGCATTCACATGAGATCTGGTTGTTTAAAAGAGCCTGGCACCTCCAACTCTCTCTTGTTCCCTCTCTTGCTATGTGACATGCTGGTTCCCCTTCACCTTCCACCATGACTGGAGCCTCCTGAGGCCCTCACCAGAAGCAGATGCTGGCACTGTGCTTCATGTACAGCCTACACCACCATGCAGAGCCACATAAACCTTTCTTCTTTATAAATTACCCAGCCTCAGATATTTCTTTATAGTGACTCAAAATGAACTAACACATCTTGGATCCCATGTGTAGAGTAGAGCCCTGTTCAAATGCCAAGGAATATGAACAAATTTAACTTTTCTTTTCTAGCCTCTGACTTCTGGGGCTGTTTGTTACTGCAGCATTACCTCTTGCATCCTATCTAGTACAGCTTTGATACTCTCCCCCTTTAACAAGTGGAGAAAATGAGGCTGATAGATGAAATCATTGACTCAAAAGCCCATAGCTACTACTGATAGAACCAAGACTCAAGTTCAGGTGGCCTAACTCCACAGCCCATGACTCTCATTCATTGTGGAAACCTCCCTCTGCTCCTTGATGCCTGGATAACCCAACATTGTATTCAAATGGAAGCAGGGATGTCACAAGAATCCCACTTTAAAATGAGCAGTGTACTGTGCCATTCCTTACCTGGACTAATGAGTCGGAGGTGATGCAGGAGATACCAAGTGTGAGGGCATTCAGAGGAAGTGTGAGGAAGACCTCATTAGGAAAATAATCCTGAATGACATTTTTCTTCTCTCAAGAGACTCCCGAAGAGGTCCAGGTGCCAAGGTAGTCCTTTTCCCCAGATCCCACAGGTTCTAATTTTGGGTTCTGCCCAGCCTGGATGTCAGCTTGGATTTTCTCAGGCCACAACTGGCTTGCCAGTGGGCATATTAGCCCTTATTTTAAGAGAAGCAAACATCATGTAGCAGCCCAGAAAAGTAGCCTCCACTGAGAACTTCAGGTACTAAGAGTCAAGGTCTATATACTCCTCCCAGTTGATGATACACAGTGAGATGACATGTTTGCCAGGGACAGAACACGTCTGTGCACCCTAAGGTTCAGAAAGATCACTCTGGCAACATCCTAAATGAACCAATCAGTGTCCAGATGGGGGGCAAACTATGAGTCAAATCAACACTCACTCATTATTCATGCACAAATTCTCTGCCAGGTGCAGTATTAGAAGCTAGAAATACAACTATAGACAGGATACAGTTCTGCATTGACAGAGATCATAGTATGAAGTATACAATATAGTAGACAAAAAGTTAATTTCAATCTCCAGCATCTTATGACAAACATCACATCTGGCCACAGCGGAGTAACTGGCACTGAACTGGGTATCCTATCAAAACAATTATAATACTGCAAAAACATATGAGTGAGTTTTCTTCAGCACTGGATTTTGATCACTGATAGAGGCAAAATACGGAAGTGAGACTCATGTTTGTCTTGGCTTTCTGCCTGGAGGTTATTTTCCAGACCTGACACAGAGAGGTGGAGCCCAAGCAGAGCATCACAGTCTTGTTGAGCTGAGGAACTTGAATTTGAGTTCTGGGCTGCTGAAGTGTCTGGAATTTGTGAGGAAGGGTACCAGAAAGTTCATATGGGGAGTACCTGTTAGAATTTGGATATTGGCTGGCCTCACATTTGCAAGGTAAAACTCTATAAGGTCTAGAAAACAATGGTTGATGCAGAGCTGAGAGCTGAACAGAAATGCCAGAGGTTGTACAGTGCTGGGAGCCTCTGGAATCCTGGTGCACCTGCAGTGGAGATTCAGCTGAGACTTCAGAAAGAGCAAGTTATAGTAGTGAGTGCCACATCTAAATAAAAGTAGGGCATACACATGAAGATGACTGACAAACCGAAATAGATCCATCCTAACAAAGTATAAAAAAATTAGGACGATTTCAGAAGGATATGCCAGTAATTTAACTGCTTACCAGGATAAAATTCAATACCATTTAAGCCCAATCAATATAATCCAGACCACCTACAGCAAAATATCTACAATCCCTAGGTAACAAACAGTACATAAATACATAAACATATAGTTAGGTAGGCAAATAAATATGGAGTAAAATGAACAGACCCCAAGATAATTCAGTTGTCAGAATTTGCAGATGAGAACTTTAAAACAGATATGATAAATATTTGGAAAGATTTAAAGAAAACTGGATATAATGAGAGAATAGCTAGGGAATCACAGCGGAGACATGAGAAGTAAGAAAATAAAAATAAAAATTTGATGACTAAAAACTACAATATCTAAAATTAAAAGCTTCCTCTGGTGTTAGTGGCAGTGCACGGCAGAACATGGAGACCTTAAATGTAAAAACAAATCAATAGAACTAATCCAGTCTAAATAATGCACACATATACACAAATATTAAAAGGCAAAGAGACCTGAAACCTGTGACACTGCAAAAAAAAAAATCTTTAACATTTCTCATAATTAAAAAAAAAAAACATAAGAAATCAAGACAGATACTATATTTATGGATTGGAAGGTTCCATTTTATTACCTGGCAAATTTTCCCAAAATTGCTCTATAGACTTAGTGTAAATTTTGATGAAAAGCCCAAAAGTACATTTTTTCTTTTTAAAGAAATCAACATATTGATGCTAAAGCTTGTATAGAAGTGTAAAGAACCTAACATAGTAAAACAATCTTGATTTTAAAAAGAGTCCATGTGTGGATCCAAGGATATATGGGAACTCTATACTTTTTACTCACATTTGCTATGAACCTAACACTACTCTAAAAAAATTTTTTTTTAAATTGTTTAAAAAGCACTTATGCAGCAGGGCTTGCTCTCTTGCATTTCTGCTGTAAGAATCTTCCACTCTTGGTGGCTGCTCCCACAGTTCTGGGTCCCAGAATGAAAACAGAGAATAGTTCTGAGCTGGCCAGACCCACAGCTTGAATAGAGATGCTCTGCTAAACAGTTTGGATCAGCTGACTCCCAACTAAACCACAGACATGGAGCAAATAAATGCTGTTTTTTTAAAAAGCAGATGTATAGGTCTTACATGGATTTTAAGACTTATGATAAAGGTGAAATAATTAAGACAATGAGACATTAAAATGATAAAAAATAGATCAACAGAAAAAAAAGAAAAGACCACCAGAAGATCCAGAAATAAACCCTTACATTTATAGGTATCTGGGATATTACAAAGGTTCAACTGAAATCAGTTGGGGAAAGATTATATTTTTAACAATAGTCCTGGGTCAATTAATATCCATATAGACAAAATGAACTTTAATTTCTATATAACACGTTAAGTGAAAATCAATTTTAGATGGATTACATAGACTAATATGTGAAATGTAGAATAATAGAACTTCTAAAGATAACATGAGACAGGATTTTTTTTATCATGGGGAACACAAATATTTCTTAAATATACCAAAAATAAATAAAAGACTAATCATGGAATGTCTTTTAAATCAAAACTGTTATTCATCAACAGACACCATTAAGTGAAAAGACAAGCTACAGAAAGAAAAAGCGTATTTATGATACATATACTAGACAAGGAGTCATACCTAGTAAATATAAAGAACTAGAAATCAGTAAGACACAACTCAATATAAAAAAAAGCAAAAGACCTGAATTTCCAATTCACAAAAGATGACACTGAGATCATCTATGTGTGTGTGTGCATGCATGTGTACATGGCACATATGTGAAGGTTGCTCAATCACTAGTCATCAGAAAAATGCAAGTTATAACCGCAATGAGCTATCACAACATACCTACCAGAATGGCTAACATTAGAAGACTGACAACACCAATATGCAATCTGTCATATGAGAAAACTGTTTGGCAGTATCTGCTTAAGCCAAAGAACAACTCTACTCCTAGTTATCTATCCAAGAAAAATGGAATCCAGTACTACCAAAAACACATACAGAATATTTACAGACACATGGTTCATTATGTCTAAATAATACGAAACAACTCAGATGTCTGTAAGGAGTATGGATACATTTTGGTAGATTCATTCCATGGCATACTATTTAAGAATAAAAAAATGAACCCAACATAAATGAGACTAACAGATACAATTTCAAGTGGAAGAAATAAACCAAAAATATACAATTTATGATCCTATGTACATAAAATTCAAAAATGGAAAATAATCCTAGTAGTCACAATACCTTTGCAAAGGAGAAGTACAGGGAGGGCTTCTGACCTGCTGGTTATGGTCTATATTTCGATCAGGATGTTGTTTACTGTATTCAGTTATAATGTGTGTCTTTTTCTGCAATTTTACTACTCTTCAAAATAAAAGTTTATCCTTACATACACCACAAAATAAGGAACTGCAAGAGTGCAGTTGAGAGCTGATGAGAGCCAATGCTGTGATACTAGTGATGGTAGGAAAGATATATAGTCAAGAAATATTCAGGAGATAAGTTGGCAGGCCTATTTTCATGGAATATATGCAGGGATGGGGTAGGGAGAGGATTGAGGGAAAGGCAGGAATCTGAAATGAATCTAAGCTTTCTTTCTAGCTTTGCTGAAGAAATTAATGGTTGAGCCATTGATGGAGATCAAAACTTTGGGAAGAACATGTTGAGTTGAAGTGCCTGTGGCCATCCACAGGAATAACTCCAGCAGCTAGTTAACTGTGACTTCAGTGGAACTGTCTGAGCAAGAGATATGGATGTGGGAGTCATCAGCATCCCTGGTCATAATTAAAATAATGAGAGAGAACATGGAACATGAAGGGGTATGGTAGCCAGAGCTCTGGGGAACATTACATTTAAGGGCAAGGCCCAGAAACAGAAAGCTGTGACCAAGACAGAAAAGGTTCAGCTGTAGAAATAGTTAGGAAACCAGGAGACATCAGTTATGGAAGCTGAGTCTAGAGGGAAAGTCCTGAAATAGTTTGGCCAATAAAGTAAATTCTCTCCAACAGCTTGGCAGGAAGGCCAGAAGTTAGCTCTATGGCTGTGCTCCTTGGGCAAGTTACTTCTCACCTCTGAGCCTCGTTTTTTTCAACTGCATTGTGGGAATGTTGTAGCTAAAGAATACTGTTAAAAGCTATTGTGAGAAGTCAATAAGACAATGCATATAAAGTGTTTAGCAAATAGCGAAAGGTCGATAGTCATGGTGACCTACAGAAACCATGAGCAAATCAAGCAAGGTGTTCTTTCTCAGGATGAAGAAGACAGGGATATGTTTAAAGTCCTTACAGAAGAGCCAGTGGATGAATGTCACTGGATACCCAGAGAAGCAGCAGAAAGGGCAGCCCCATGTCCCCAGGTAGATGGGAACACCTGCTGCTCTGACACGGGGTAAGAACGGATGTGGAGACAGGCATATCTGATGAAGAAGTGGTAGCTGAAGCAATGAAAGAGCTCATTCCTTCCAAAGGCCTCCACCATGAATTCACATGCATTTGGGCAAGACCCGTAGGTGTGGGACAACCAGTCAGTGCAGGTATGAGAGATATTGTAAGAAATAACAAGCTTCATTTAACTCACTTATCATTCATCATTCAGCCACTCACCTTTGACAAATACATACCAAATGCCTACTGGGTGATTTATGGGGGGAAAAAATCCTTCTTACCCTTGAGGAGATAACAACTCTACTGGGATGTTGAACAAGGAAGAAAAGGGAAGTTATATATATTGAATATTGCCTTTGTACCAAACTGTGGGCTTACATGCATGATAAATGACATCATGTTTATCCTCCAGCAGAACAGGAAAAATAAATCATTATTCTCATTTTACATGTGTGAATATTGAGGCTTGAAAGTTAATTGATTAGCCCAAGGTCACATGGCTGTAAGTGTCTGACTGGTAGTGGAATAAAAGAATTCATATAAGCAAGTGATTACAGGGAAGTATGGTGAGATGGGTGTCAGAGAGGTGGAAACCATTGTAGGAATTATAGATGGGTCAATCAAGAAGCTGATGTATGAATTAGATCTGAAATAAGAGTTAAAGAAAAGAGGTCAAAGGCAAGAAAAAAAATTGACCAACGTTCCATTGTCACCAGAACATATGTTCTGCATAGAGAGAAGTTGTCTATAGGTCCTGCTTGCCTCCCTATTATCAACATGTGGCTCCTTCTTGAACAAGTACGATTCATTCTTATGACCCAAGTTATACTGGATTTTCTCCAAGCTTTCCTGAGTACCCAGAATTGTCCTTCTGCACTGTCAAATCTCCAGATCACATACTTAGCAGCTGTTTTCAAGATATTTTGTCAGAATTGCTTGTCATAGAGGCACAGAATAATTTGTCGCAGGCATTTTTACATCTGGTTGATTCCAATCAAATCATCCAGAGATTACGTACAAACTTACAAATTTTATCAGTTTTAATTACCTAAAACAATCTTGATGGCCATTTGAATCTCTCCCATGCCCCCCCTCCACCATATTGAACACAAAGTTTCAGAAATAATAGGGAACAGATGGCAGAAATATTTAAGACTCTTGAGTTTTTAGCAAAAATAATTAAGAAAAGATTTCATTTATTTTGATTTTTTCCGTTTAGAAACAAACTGCTTTCCATGGAAAAGGACATCTTCATAATACCCAGCCTAACTTTTAAAAAAATCCCTTTAATCTAATTTTAACCAAAATGAAGCATTCTTCCCAACTCGACTTTGATCAGGATGGATTTAGCACTTAGATCCCAGATGTGCTGATAACAGGAAAAGAACAGCTGTGAATGGTTTAACTATTATCTGAGGAGCCTTCAAAGGCCCATTGCAACTGACCAAGGAATTGGGCACAGCTGGAGTTGAATGAGTGTTTGTGAAGACGTGAACTCCTGTGGCTTAAATCTCCACCCACTTGGAGCATAAGGGAAATAGGCCTTGGAACTCCTATGATTGATATAGAAGGCCCAGCACTCAGGATGAAGCTGGGCAAAAATAGACCCTGGAGGGAGACCGATGACTGGATGCTGCAGAGGCCACTGTGCCCAGGATTTGTCCTGTAAAGCAGAAATTGGGAAGATGGAAATGTAATTATAAAGTAGAATGCTCGAAGCCTTTGATAGAAGCTGGGGTAAAACCATCTCAGGGCTTCCTTCCAGACGTGGGCTCTATGGTCTACCAGAGGTGCTAGGAATGCATTCTGATATGAATACCGAGGTATAGATGAAAAACCAAGCCCTTGAGGGCCATAAGCTCTAGATTCAACTCCCTCTTCTGCAACTAACTAGCTGTACAACCTGGACAAGCCACTAACGTCTCTGAGCATTGCTTTCCTCTACCATAACTCTGTCTTATTTAGCATTAAAAAATACCATAGTAGAGCATCTGTCACAAAAGAACCAGTAACAAAGAGACCTTCTGCATTCTGACCTCCACTATGTACTGTCCCTAAATCACAAATACTTCAAATGAATGATGAGCTTCTACAAACCTGTCTGACTCCTTCTCATGTCTTATAGAGGCCTCTCCCGACCATCCTATCTAAAGTATTTTAACCCAGTGACTGAGGTGCCTTCACTGTCACATCGCCACAGACAAGCACTGGGCCTGATGCCAGGGAAGGGCTCAGTCACTGTTTGACAAATGAGTAAAGACCATCTCACTTGGCAGAGGTGATCACACTGTTCACAAACCTATGACCCTTTTTTTCTTCCTTGACACAGGTATCTGACACTCAGCAGCCTCCCTTGCAGTTAATATGGCCATGTGGCTGAGTTGTAGCCAATAAACAAGTGACAATATGTGCCATCTTCAGGCTTCATCCATCAAAACAAACAAAACCCAACAATAACAACAGAAAACAAACATTTCCCTTCAAACTTCTGATGCAAAAGGGCATGATGAAGGTGGGCTGACAGAAGACAGAAAGAGCCTGGATCCCTGAGTCACCATGTGGAGGAGAGCTGTCTGTCTATTTGAGATAGCTTACAAGGAAAAGGTAAACTTCTCACTCACTTGAACCATTACACATCATTGGATTTGTAATGGCAGCTACCCTAACTCTGTGGGTCTCCAAATTGGATATACATCAGAATCACCTTGAGGACTTATGAAAGCATATTCCTGAGCCCATCCCAGAATTTCTGATTCTGGGATGGGCTCGGGAATGGGTTTGGCATGGGGGTCTTCAGGAATCTGAATCCCTAATAAGTCTCCAGGTGATGCTGATGCCACTGGTTCGGGGACCACTTTGAGCATTGCTGTCTCTCACTAGGGAGTTGGGGTCCAGTAACCCTGATGAACTTAGGAAGCTTGAGAGACCTCCTGGCATGTAGCCCTGTGCTCACCCATGTCTATCTGCACACTGTCCCAGATGCTCTGAGCTCACAGCTTGCCAGTATGAAAAGACAAACGCACAACTGACAAAGTGTAACAAGTGTCAAACAAGAGGAATGTGGGACAGAACTAAGTGCTACCTCTACACAGACAGCACTTCGCCAAGGAAGTCAGACCATGGTTTGAGCAGCATGAACAAAAGGCAAGGGAGTTTGCACTTCAGGGTAATTTCATGAACAAAAGTTACTTGGGCCTGAAAGAAGGCAAACACAGGAACAGGATGCCTGGAAATGAGGACATGAAGAGTGGCTGAAGCTGAACTCAAAAGTTAAAATGTATCTTAAAGGCAGCAGGGAGCCCCTGAAGGCAAGGGATTAAGGGATGCCAAGGGAAGTGTGTGTGATGGTGAGCTGGAGCTGAGACGGATCCACAGGAGGCAGGGCTGTGGAGCGCTCATGTGATGGGAGGATGTGGGTGTCACTCAGGTCTTGGCAGTGTGGGTGGGTGGGCAGGGAACATTTGGGAAATCCTACTGTTGTAATCAGGACACCGATCAGGCAAGGGTAGGGGACGGAGCAGATGGGCTGGCCCTCAGGCTTCTGGCTGGACAGGTAGATACACAGCCATGCTGAGAAAGGGACACAGGCAAAGCAGCATGTCTGGGGAAAGGGGTCAGTCAGTGCAGTTTGGGGTGTGAATGGACTGTAGGACCTGCAGGCTATGCAGCATCCTGGGGCTGACAGCAGAGCAGCCAGTTTCCCTTGTCACTCCCATCCTGAGTCAGTCTCCATAGTCAGGGTTCCGGCCTTTTCCCAGGAGATCCCTGCTGCCACGTGCATCCATGCGCACACACAGGTGCATCCCTCGCTCCATCTCCTGATTGCACAGACACCTCCCTCCGCCTCTCATCTGGCCAACCCATTTTAGACTGTCAGTAAAACGCCATTTAGATAACTTCCCAATGATGCCTGACCCTTAAGTGACTGCTGCCACATCCCCCACGGACTCATAAGATTGTATCTGTCTTGATGCTCTGCTGGGGCAGCTTTTTGGAAAGATGCCAGTGCCCCCATGTTACCAGAGGTCTCTGCACCTGTTCCCTTACCTTTCCTTGCAGCATCTAGCACTGTGCTCAGTTGCAATGGGAAATCCTGCCTGCTGGCCTCTTTGCTTCCTCCCAAGCTGTCCTCCCTTTCTCTCTGCACATTCCTTCTCACCATATTAGGTCTATGGCTCACCTGATGAACTTGTTAAAATGCAGATTCTGATTCAGTAGGTGGGGTGGGGGGTGTCCAGAGTTCTGCATTTCAAACAAACTCCAAGGTGATGCCAATCCTACTGGTCTCCAACAAGATTTACCTATGCCCTCTGTCTCTACTAACTCATACCCACCTCCAATGCCCACCTCCTTACTGGAACACCTCTGGCTTAATTCACTAATGGCCTCTATGTGACTAAATCCACTGGACATTACACTTGACCCTCCTGCTCCTGGAAACAGTCTCTCCTCTCATCTTCTGACATTGCATGGAAGCTCTGCTTCTGACTGTAAATGGGCTGGCTAAAAACTTCCCAAAAGAAATGCCAGCCAATTCCACGTTCTGCATCCTCACTGGGACCTGACTTACTCTCTCTTTTCTTTCTGAGAGTCTCAAGGTGCTCCAGGTCACTCTGTCTGCTTTCTGTCCAAACTCAGGGGAGTCTCTTCATCCACAGCAGCAGGGTCCAGCAGAGCCCTCCACGAGCCAGAGATGTTCTCTATCCACACTATCCCACAGGGTTGCCGCTAGGCACAGGCAGCTCATGTGGCCAAGAAACTCAAGTTTTTATTCTTATTTAAGCTGAATTAATTTAAATGGCTGCACATGGCCAAGAACTTCCATACAGGATAGCAGAGATCTAAGTGCACAACACCCCAGACCTGGGCTCATCACACACCAGATGGTCCTTGGGACTATGGGAAACTTTAACAATTTTGCAGTTATCCTAGAAGGTGGTAAACATTAGTGGATGGAATGCACCCCTGTCAGATTCAGATGACTTGAGTTCAAATCCTGCTTCTGATACTAAGTGAGGGACTTCAGTAAGTCACAACCTCAGTTGTCTTCATTGGTAACATGACTGACGATCTCAGAATGTCTTCCTAGGGGTAATAGTGGTACTGATCTCACTATTCCTGGGAGTGCTAAATAAGTGAATACATATAGAGTGCTTAGGTCAATCCCTAACAAATAATACATGTTCAATCAGAGCTGTCTTGCTACTATTTTGATTAAGTCTCCGCGCTGATTTTGCAAAGAAGGGATTATTGTCTTCCCATCTTCATTTTGCCAATCTGAAAGAAAAAGGGGCCATGCCAAAAACACACAGAAAACAGGGGTTTGAATCTGGTCCTGCCCAGCTCAAAAGTAGCTGGCAGGTCAACCAGGGGCCGGATGTCCCATAAGAAGCTGCAGTGACTGCCTGCAGGCGACAGGTGGAGGGAGGTGTCCGTGCAATCAGGAAATGGAGGTGAGGGATGCACCTGTGTGTGTGCATTATCCTCAGCCTTCCCTGTCAGCTCACCATCTCCATATCCCCAGAAGAGGCTGGTTGTCCAGATGTAGCAGTGGAGGCACCTGTCATGTTCAGTGCAGTTGGGGTCTGTGCTCTATCCTCAGAGACCTGACAAGGACTTGCATCTCCCCATCCCAGATCCTCAGGAACTCTTCTGCTCTACCCTACGGGGATATGACACACCTCCCTTCCTACTCAGTGTAGCAAAGCATGTGTTTCTAAATTCAGAGTAGACCCCAGCAAGATGCCACATGCTTCTGAAATATCCTCATTGTCCCTCCTTTCAGAAGGTACCCTACCCCAGGAAGCAGTCATGGGGAGCCAACCACCTGAGGAGCCCACATGGGATGAGCAGATCAGAAGGCTTTGATTTGAAAGCCAAAGGCAGTTATTCTGTTTGCCTGCCTAGTTCAGTCTCTGTTCTGCCTCATGCACCTGAAGACCCAAACCCATTCACTGCATCTCTCAGCCCTCTCACCCTCTGGCTGCCAGTAGGAGTCAGCCAGTGAGAGGCTACAGCAGGAGGTAGATGGTAAATTTAAAACAAAAACAAAACTCAGGGCATTTCTTTCTTGTTTCCCTCCACGATCCCCCTACTCTAAAGTTCTCACTGGACTTTGTTTCTACTGCTTCCTCTCCTGCCCCTGGGAAGTAAGAGCTCCCTGCTATTATTTGTCTCTGGGTGCCTCCTCATTCCTCATTTGTTTCCTCAACCCTGCTCATATCCCTGTAAATGATCTCTTCATGCCTAGGCATGGTAGCTCACGCTTGTAATCCCAGCACTTTGGGAGGCCAAGACAGGAGGATCACTTGAGGCCAGGAGATGAAGGCTACAGTGAGCTATCATCCTGCCATTACACCCCAGCCTACACGACAGAGTGAGACTCTGTCTCAAAAAGAAAAAGAAAAAACCCCCTTCCTCCTTAACTCTCACTAGAAACAAACTTGCTATAAAGGAAAGAGCAGGGTGCCTTGAGAATGTTTAATGAGAGGCTCACTCCAACTAAGGAGGGAGATTTACCATCTCAGGTGGGATTGGTAAAATGTATAGGGGATAACCAAACATGTGCACAATGGTATTAAAATCCTCAATTTTACAGATGAGAAAACTGAGGTTCAGAGAAGGGAAGGGTGGCCAAAGTTATGCAAATCCAGCCTTGTTTCTGTATGCAAAGCAGCGCACTGTGACATTTGCCTTCCAAGCCCTTGGGACTTTTATTACTTTCCTATTGTTGTGGTAGCAAAGTTCCACAGATTCAGTTATTTAAAAAGTCAAGAAACAACAGATGCTGGCGAGGTTGCAGAGAAATAGAAACGCTTTTACACTGTTGATGGGAATGTAAATTAGTTCAACCGTTGTGGAAGACAATGTGGTGATTCCTGGAAGATCTGGAACCGGAAATACCATTGGACTCGGCAATCCCATTACTTGATATATATACCCAAAGTAACATAAATTATTCTATTACAAAGATACATGCATGCCTATGTTCACTGCAGCACTATACACAATAGCAAAGACATGGAGTCAACCCAAATGCCCATCAATGATAGACTGGATAAAGAAAGTGTGGTACATATACACCATGGAATACTATGCAGCCATAAAAAGGAATGAGATCATGTCCTTTGCAGGGACACAGATGGAACTGGAAGCCATTATTCTCAGCAAACTAATGCAGAAACAGAAAACCAAACACCCCATGTTCTCATTCATAAGTGGGAGCTGAACAATGACAACACATGGACACAGGGAGGCGAGCACACTGGGGCATGTTGGAGAGTGAGATGGGGGGATGGACAGCATCAGGGAAAATAGCTTAACACAGGAGGAGCTTAATACCTAGGTGATGGGTTGACAGGTGCAGCAAACCACCATGGCACACGCTTATCTATGTAACAAACCTGCACATCCTGCACATGTACCCCAGAACTTAAAATTAAAACTTAAAAAAAAAATAAACGTATTATCTTCCAGCACTGGAAGTGAGAAGTCCTAAAGTCAAGGAGTGGGCAGGACTATCTGTCCTATTACCTTCTGGAGATGAGGTAAGAATCTGTTCCCTTGCCTTTTCAGATTCTAGAGACCACTTGCATTCCTTGGTTCACGGCCCCTTCCGCCATCATCACACCACCAGCCTACCATTTTCCAATCGCTCTTTCTCTCTCTCTCTCTCTCTCTCTCTCCGTTGCCACCTCTCCTCCTTTGACTCTGACCATTCCTGCCTCCCTCCTTTCTGCCCCTTGTGATTACGGTGAGCCCAGATAAATCAGTATAATTTGCCCACCTCAAAATCCTTAGCTCCATCACACCAGCAAAATCCCTCTGCTATGTGAGAGAATACATTCATAGGTTCTGGACAGTAGCATGTGGGCACCTTTGTGTGTGTGTGTGTGTGTGTGTGAGACTGAGTGTTGCTCTTTTTGCCCAGGCCAGAGTGCCATGGTGTGATCTTGGCTCACTGCAACCTCCACCTCCCAGGTTCAAGCAATTCTCCTGCCTCAGTCTCAGAGTAGCTGGGATCACAAGTGCATGCCACCACGCCTGGCTAATTTTGTATTTTTAGTAGAGATGGGGTTTCACCATGTTAGCCAGGCTGGCCTTGAACTCCTGACCTCAGGTGATCTGCCCACCTTGGCTTCCCAAAGTGCTGAAATTATAGGCGTGAGCTACTGTGCCCGGCCTGGATGTGGGCATCTTTAGGGGTCCATTATTATGCTACTACAGGGACCCATGGCCATGGAGTGGATGTAAACTTGCCCATAATAAACACTAAATTCTATTGCTGAGGTGTTCCCTGCAGCAATGTTGCCTACAGAGAGCCACAAACAAGACCAGGATTCCAAGGCCAGATGGCCTCTGGCAAAAGGGGCTGATCCCACCTACTGTCAGCTTTGTGACCCTGAGAGAGACACATAACCTTCGTAAGCTTCACTTTGCCATTTGTAAAATAAGAACACTATCTGGTCCCATGCCGAGAGGACGATGTGAGCTGGCGTGTCAAGAACTCACCACACAGTAGGGCTCCCCATTCTTTCATCTCTCTTGGTCCCCTTCTGCCTTCCATTCTCTATACACACATGTGCAGCCCATGTGGAGTCCCTCAGCAGATGCCATCACTATACTTCGGAGACTGATGAGCTGTTACTAATGGGATTTTTGTGTGTGAACGGTAAGAGGCAGTGGGGGAACAGAAGAGCTTCAGTGCCTCATTCATCCTGCTGAGATTTTGACAGATCTTAAGAGAATTAGGCAAAGAAGCAGACATGCTATGAATAAATGTCAGTGCCTCTCACAAAAGGTTACCTTCCAAGGCCTCACTTTTTGCCTGCAAACACTCCGAGATATCAGAGTATCTGATCATGACGTCCATGTTTTTAACATCTCTTAAAGACCGCCCTGCTGCCGACAGGACAGAGAGAGGCCTCCATGGTCGGGAACCTCAGAGGGCCTTGTGCCTGTCTCCAGACTGCTCTTCTCATTTGGCCCTCCATCCCCCAGCTCCAATGCAAGCAAAAAATGGAGGGATTTCCCAAATTTGATATCCTCTTAGATATCGAATGCTATGTAAGACCTGATACATGATGCCTTTGAGTGAAGCCTCTTCAGTTGTAAAATAGGTCACTGTGAGGACAAGTAAGATTAGACTTGGAACACACCAACAACACTGCCAGGGGACAAGAGCTAGCTAAGATTTCATTAACAATAACACTTACAGTGTGCCAGGTGTTCGATATGGGTGGGATGCTCTTCCTTATCACACTGACTAATCACTGACATCTTTCTCAGGAGACTGTGGACCATGGGAAGGTACAGATGTTCTATCACGTGTGTGTGTGTGTGTGTGTGTGTGTGTGTGTGTGTGTGTGTGTGTG